>NW_020954687.1:14668694-14731320 GCF_900497805.2 Vombatus ursinus
ATAGATAGATAGATAGATAGATAGATAGATAGATAGATAGATAGATAGATATAGCCTTTATTATTATTTCATGTGTGCATATCTTTAATCCTTAACTAAATCACATGATTCTTCCAGGTAGGGGATGTTTTCTTGATTATTTTTGAAATATATGAAAGAGAGTAGCATAGTGCTAGATACACTGGAATAGTTCATTTAATATTTACTGATTACTTACATTTAACAAACTCACATAATGATACTCCATTGGCTCTGGAATAGATCTTAGATATCATATAGATCTTACATCTAAACTTAGGCTGATTTCAATCAAACCCCTCATCTTACAGAAAAGGAAACTGAAATCCAAAGAAGTGAAGTGATATGTCCAAGATCAAATAACAAATTAGTGACAAAAGTGGAATCAGAGAAATAGTACTTGTGTAGAGGGCAAATACAATTTGGAGAGTCAAGGAGGACAATATGATTTCATGTGCAAGTGTTAAGGGAAGGAATGAAAGAGAACAAGCTTGCATTAAGTATATATTATATGCCAGGAACTGTGCTAAGCACCATAGTATATTACTTCATTTGAAAAATACAAGACATATGAGGAACATGTTTGGCCTTTATCCCAGTGAATCTGGCTCATATTCTCACTGAGGAGGGAACCAGGCACCAGGAGAAAGGTCTAATGTCAAAGGGATCCTGTGGGTGATGGCCTCTGAGGTTCTATCAATACAATGGCCCATGACAGTGTAAGAATCCAAGGAAAAGTACTGAGATAGCTGAAATGAATAGGAATAAACTCTAGTTGATGTGAAAGGATCATGCCATAGAGTCCTCCCTATTTTGTGCATGGCCCAATAGGTTTAAGGTGATCCTCTCTGTCCTAGAGTAGAAAAGAGCTGCTTAAGCTTGCCCAAGAAAGTAAATAATTCAATGACACAATGGAAGTCTAGAAGGTGAAATATGGGAAGTCAATGAACCTTTTTAATTATTATGATGTGGCTATTTAATTGAATTAGTTACTATATATATATATATTTTTTCAGATCATACATTCTTTTTGTTGAGCTAAATAAAACCTGAGAACATATGCGGTACTGATCTTTTATTAAACAGATAGTGAAAAAAACCAGATGGGTTAAACAAAATGACAAAGGTGCCACAGCTAATCTTTGGAAATAGAACTCAGATCTTTTCATTCTATGTTTAATGTTCTTTGAACTGTAATGCCATTCTTGCCTTATAAATTTGATTAAACAACATACTGAGCTCAAATTTAATGGCATGGCATAACATATCTGTAGAAATGACATGTGTCAGAATTTTTTATTATGGTCACCATATTATAGGGCAGCTAGGTAGCACAGTGGAGAGAATGCTGGCTCTGGAGTCAGAAAGACCTGAGTTCAAATCTGACCTCAGACAGTTATTAACTGTGTGACCGTAGGCAAGTCACTTAACCCTGTTTGCCTCAGTTTCCTCAATTATAAAATGAGCTGGAGAAGGAAATGAAAAACTACTCCAGTATCTTTGCCAAGAAAACCCCAAATGGGGTCACAGAATCTGACATGACTAAACAACCACAACAAACACTGTAAAATAGCCAGGCTGCAACCCAAAATCTCTCA
The DNA here is from genome assembly GCF_900497805.2 of Vombatus ursinus. Lineage (NCBI taxonomy): Eukaryota > Metazoa > Chordata > Mammalia > Diprotodontia > Vombatidae > Vombatus > Vombatus ursinus. The sequence goes on from NW_020954687.1 coordinate 14,670,311, forward strand.
AAATATGAGAGAGAAAAAATTATAGAAGTTGTTTTGAGATTTCCAGGAACCAAGACGGCAGAGTAAGCAGTAAGTCACTCTCATTCTCCCTTATTGACCTTCAAAAACCCAAAAAAATACCACCCCAGGAAAAATCCTGGAACAGTGGAGCCAGCAGAAAGATGGGGTATAGCAGATTTTTAGCTTATGAGGCTAGAGGGATTAAAGGGAAAGGTGCCTCCTGCTGTGGTTGAAAAGGACCATTACAGGACGGGAGGCATCCTGGCAAGTCAGTGGCAAGCCCCACTTCAGCAAACCAGTGGGAGATCCTGAGCCCCAGGGAGGTAGACTGGGCAAGTGCCAACACCACAACCCCCACATGCCTTGGCACAGTCAGAGGAACCAACAGATACCAGTGTAGAGAACAACCAATTGTGCAGTGGATAGGCATCCACCAGTGGCTGAGCCTACTCATGCTCTACTACAGCCCCAGGTGAGGAGGGAACCTCCAATAGCCAGACCACCATCAGCCTCACACCTCACCCCACCAGCTTCAGCATAACCCTGAGGAAATGCGGAAAAATCCCACCTGGCCTCAACACACACCAGCCACCACCACCTCCAGTTCAGCACCAGGTAAGCTATATCCTCTATAGCCTCTATCTACCAGAACCACACACAAAGCCAATAATCAGGCTCCTAGCCTCCAGCACAAGAAGTGTGGGACAGTGCCACCTGTACCCCAGAAACAGAGACCAACTTTAAAAGCCAGGAAAAGGGCAAAAAGCAATATTTAAAAAAGACAATAAATTCTTACTATGGGGACAGGGAAGATCAAAACACAAAGTCAGAAGAGGACAGCATTGTCAGTATACCCACATCTAAAACCTCAAAGGGGAATGTGAACTGGTCTCCAGCCCAAAAAGCCTTCTTGGAAGAACTCAAGAAGAATTTTAAAAGTCAAATAAGAGAAGTAGAAGAAAAATTGGGAAAGGAAATGAGAGGTATGCAAGAGAGAATCAATAGCTTGGAAAAGGAAGGACAAAAATTGACTGTAGAAAACAAGTCCTTAAAAATACAATTGGCCAAATGGGGAAAAAATGTACACTGAAGAAAACAACTCCTTAAAGAGTAGAACTGGTGAAATGGAAAAGAAGGTACAAAAGCTAAGTGAAGAAGAAAACAATTCGTTAAAAATTAGAATTGGGCAAGTGGAAGCTTAATGAATCTATGAGACATCAAAAATCAGTCAAACAAAATCAAAAGAATGAAAAAAAATGAAGAAAACATAAAATACCTCATTGGAAAAACAATTGACCTGGAAAATCAATCCAGGAGAGATAACTTAAGAAATATTGGTCTACCTGAAATACATGATGAAAAAAAGAGCCTGGAAAGAATCTTTCAGGAGATCATTAAGGTAAATTGCCTTGAGGTCCTAGAACCAGAGGGTAAAATAGTCATAAAAAGAATCCACTGATCACCTCCTGAAAAAGATCCCAAATTGAAAATGCCAAGGAATATTGTAGCCAAGTTCCAGAATTATCAGGTCAAGGAGAAAATACTGCAAGCCCCCAGAAAGAAATATTGTGGAACCATTGTCAAGATTACGCAAGACCTTGTAGCTTCTACATTAAAAGATCAGAGGACTTGGAATATGATATTCTGTAAAGCAAAGGAGCTTGGATTAAAACCAAGGATCAACTACCTAGCAAAATTGAGCATAATCTTTCAGGGGAGGAAATGGACATTCAATAGAATAGGGGGCTTCCAAACCTTCCAAATGAAAACAACAGAGCTCAATGGAAAATTTGATCTTAAAATACAGGACTCAAGAGAGGCATAAAAATGTAAACAGGAAAGGGGAAAAAAACATGTTATTCAATAATGGGAAACTGTTTACATCTCTACATGGGAAGATGATACTTATAACTCTTGAGAACCATATCTTTATTAAGAAATTTAGAATGGATATATATATATAGTCAGAGAGTGTGGGTATAAATTGACTTTAATATAATGATAAAAAATCTAATTAAGGGGTGAAAAGGGATTATAAAGGGAGATGAGGAAAGGAGAAGGCAGAAAAGGGTAAATTGCATCACATGAAGAGCCATAAAAATATTACAGTAGAGGGAAAGAAGGGAAGGAGATAAGCATTGTTTGAAATTTACTCTCATCGGATTTGGCTCAGGGAGGGAATAACATACTCAGGTATAGAAATTTAACTTCCCTACAGTTATTAGGAGGAGAAAGTGGAAAGAAAAGGGAGGGAGTAGTTAGAAATGAGGGAAGAAGTAGTAAGAGAAAAGGGAAAGAAAAGGGAAAGGACTGATAGAAGGCAGGGAAGATTGAGGGAGGCTGTGGTCAAAACCAAAACTCTTTTGAGGCAGAAAAGGGAGAAACAAAAAAGAAAAGCACAAATGGGGAGGGGAATAGGATGGAGAGAATGACACAGATAGTAATCATAATTGTGAATGTGAATGGGATGAACTGTCCCGTAAAAGAGAAGTGGATAGCAGGATGGATTAAAAACCACAATCCTACATCATGCTGTTTACAAGAAACATATTTGAAACAGAAGGAGACACAAAGTAAAGGTAAAAAGCTGGAGCAGAATATATTATGCTTCAGCTGAAGTAAAAAAAAAAGAGAGGGAGAATAAACACGGGTAGCAATCCTGATCTCAGACAAAGAAAAAGTAAAAGTAGATCTAATTAAAAGAGATAAGGAAGGACAATGTATCCTCCCAAAAGGCACCATAGACAAGGAAGTAATATCATTACTAAACATATATGCACCAAGTGGTATAGCATTCAAATTCTTGGAGAAGTTAAGGGAATTACAGGAAGAAATAGACATCAAAAAACTATACTAGTGGTGGACCTCAACCCTCTCCTCTCTGAACTAGACAAATCTAACCACAAAAGAAACAAGAAAGTAGTTAAGGAGGTGAATAGAATCTTAGAAAAGTTAGATATGGTAGACTTCTGGAGAAAACTGAATGGGGATAGAAGGGAATATATCTTTTTTTTTCCAGTGGTATATGGCACATACACAAAAACTGACCACATACTAGGGCATAAAAACTTCACAGTCCAATACAGAAAGGCAGATATATTACATGTATCCTTTTCAGATCATGATGAAATAAAAATTATATGTAATAAAGAGCCATGGAAAGATGGACTAAAATTAAATGGAAATTAAATAATCTAATTATAAAGAATGAGTGGGTCAAACAACAAATCATAAAAACAATCAATAACTTCATTAAAAAGAATGACAAAAATTAGACAACATACTAAAACTTATGGGATGCAGCCAAAGCAGTTCTTAGGGGAAGTTATATATCTCTAAATGCTTACATGAATAAAATAGAGAAAGAGGAGGTCAATGAATTGGGCATGCAACTAAAAAAGCTAGAAAAAGAACAAATTAAAAATTCTCAAATAATACCAAATTAGAAAAACTGAAAACCAAAGAAAATATTAATAAAATTTAAATTAAGAAAACTATTAAACTAATAAATAAAACTAAGAGCTGGTTTTATGAGACAAACAATAAAATGGATAAACCTTTTTTTAATTTGATTAAAAAAGAGAAAGAAGAAAACCAAATTACTAGTATCAAAAATGAAAAGGGTGCATTCCCCACCAATGAAGAGGAAATCAAAACAATAACTAGGAGCTATTTTGCCCAAATGTATGCCAATAAATTTAACAATCTTAGTGAAATGGATGAATATTTACAAAAATATAAATTGCCTAGATTAACAGAAAAAAAGTAAAATACTTATATAACCCTATGTCAGAAAAAGAAATTGAACAAGCCATTGATGAACTCCCTAGGAAAAAAATTTCCAGGGCCATATGGATTTACAAGGGAATTCTATCAAACATTTAAAGAATAATTAATTCCAATGCCATAATGACTATTGGGAAAATAGGCAAAGAAAGAGTCCTACCAAATTCTTTTTATGATACAAATATGATACTGACACCTGAACCAGGAAGAGTCAAAACAGAGAAAGAAAATTTTAGACCAATTTCTCTAATGAATATAGATGCAAAAATTTTAAATAAAAAATTAGCAAATACATTACAGCAACTTATCACAAGAATAATACACTATGACCATCTAGGATTTATACCAGGAATGCAGGACTGGTTAAATATTAGGAAAATTATCAGCATAATTGATTATATCAACAACAAAACCAACAGAAACCATATGATTATCTCAATAGATGCAGAAAAAGCTTTTGACAAAATACAACAACCATTCCTATTAAAAACACTAGAGAGCATAGGAATAAATGAAGTCTTCCTTAAAATGATAAGCAACATCTACCTAAAATCATCAGCAAGTATTATATATAATGGAGATAATCTAGTAGCATTTCCAATAAGATTGGTAGCTAAACAAGGTTGTTCATTATCACCACTGTTATTCAATATGTTACTAGAAACATTAACTTTAGCAATAAGACAAAAAAAATTGAAGGAATTAGAATAGGCAAAGAAGAAATTAAGCTATCACCCTTTGCAGATGACATGTTTATATACTTAGAGAATAAAAGAGAAGAAAGTGAAAAACTACTTGAAATAATAAACTTTAGCTAAGTTGCAGGATACAAAATAAACTCTCATCAATCATAGGCATTTCTACAGATTACTACCAGCAGCAAGAGATAGAAAGAGAAATTCTATTTAAAGTTACTGTAGACACTATAAAATATTTGGGAGTCTACTTGCCAAAACAAACCCAGAAACTATATGAACGCAATTACAAAATAATTCACACAAATAAAGTCAAATCGAAATAACTGGAAAAACATTAGCTGTTCATGGGTAGACCAAGGTAATATAATGAAAATGACAATTCTACCTAAATTAATTTACTTATTAGGTGCCATGCCAATCAAACTAACAAAAAACATTTCATAGAACTAGAAAAAATAGTAACAAAATTCATCTGGATGAACAAAAGGTCCAGAATATAAAGGTAATTAATGAAAAGGAATGCTAGGAAAGGTGGCCTAGCCATACCAGATGTTAAATTGTATTATAAAGCAGCAATCATCAAAACTACTTGGTATTGGTTAACAAATAGAGTGGTGGATCAGTGGAATAGGTTTGGTACCCAAAACACAGTAGTCAATGACTATAGTAATTTACTGTTTAATAAACCCAAAGACCGCAGCTTCTGGGATAAGTACTCGACAAAAACTTCTGGGAAAACTGAAAAATAGTATGGCAGAAATTGGGCATAGACCAACATCTTATACTGTATACCAAAATAGAGACAAAATGGGTACATGATCTAGATATAAATGCTGATAGTATAAGTAAACTAGAAGAGCAAGGAATAGTTTAACTTTTAGATCTATGGAGAAGGGAAGAATGTATGAGTAAACAAGAAATAGAGAATATTATGAAATGTAAAATTAATAATTTTGATTATATTAAATTGAAAAGATTTTGCACAAATAAAGCCAATGCAACCAAGTTTAGGAAGGAAGCAGAAAACTGGGAAAGAATTTTTATAATCAATGTCTCTGATGAAGGCATCATATCTAAAATATATAGAGAACTTAATCAAATTGATAAGAATACAAGTCATTCCCCAATTGATAAATGGTCAAAGGTCAATAGGCAATTTTGAGATGAAGAAATTAAAGGTATCTACAGTCATAGGAAAAAATGCTCTAAATCACTATTGATTAGAGAAATGCAAATCAAAACAACTCTATGATACCATATAACACCTCTCAGATTGGCTAATATGACAAAACAGGAAAATTATAAATGTGGGAGATGTGGGAAAACTGGAACACTAATGCATTGTTGGTGGAGTTGTGAACTAATTCAACCATTTTAGAGAACAATTTGGAACTATGCCCAAAGGGCTATAAAATGTGCCTACCTTTTGATTCAGCAATACTACTTCTAGGGCTGTAACCCAAAGAGATCATAAAAATCAGAAAAAGACCTACGTGTACCAAAAATATTCATAGCATTCTTGTGGTGGCCAAGAATTGGAAATTGAGGGTATGCCCATCAATTGGGGAGTGGCTGAACAAGTTGTGGCAAAGGAATGTAATGGAATATTATATTTGCTATAAGAAATGGTGAACAGGCAGACATCAGAAAAACCTGTAAGGACACATATGAGTTGATGATAAATGAAGTGAGCAAAACTAGGAGAACATTGTACACAGTAACAGCTACATTGTGTAATTGACTGACCTTGATAGACAGCTCTTGTCAGTAATACAAGGATCTAAGACAACTCCAAAAATTCATGATGGAAAATGCTATCCAAATCCAAAGAAAGAACTATGGAGCCTGAATGCAGAACAAAGCATACTATTTGCTCTCTCTTTTTTTGTTTGTTTGTTTTGTTTCTTCTTTTTCATGGTTCCTCCCATTCATTCTAGTTCTCTTTAAAACATGTCTAATGTGAAAATGTTTCATAAGAGTATATATGTAGAGCCTATATCAGATTGAACACAGTCTTGGGAGCAGGGAGGAAAGGGAGGCTGAGAAAACTTAAAACTCAAAAACTTATGGAAGTGAATATTGAAAACTAAAACTAAATTAAATTAATAAAAAGAAAAAAAAATAAAAGTTCATTTGACTTGTATATCAGTAAACAAAAAAATGATAACTCAAACTTCTTCTGAAACATGTTAATAATTGTTTTAAACTTTATTTAGTTTCCATATGAAATGACAGTCTTAGACATGTATGGAATGTCTGGGACATCATCACTTGATTGGGAAAATCCAGGAAGTTTGTTTTGGGGAGAATGTGATGATAAGGGAAGTGCCTTGGAGAGACCGTTGAATATTAGAAGACAATCTGTAATTGATTCTAGTCAACTAACTACATTTTGAAGAGGAGGTTCATTGATTAACTGCAGAGGGGTATTCAAAAAGCCCTGTCAGTTTCTGAATTTCTAACTGATTCAGCTATATATATGTGTGTGTGTGTGTGTGTGTGTGTGTGCATGTACATATATGTATGTATGTATGTGTATATGTATGTGTGTGTGTATATATATATATATATATATATGCATCACAGCATTATTTTTATTGGAAGATGTATTCTTAGTTCCAGCTATTGGTACTAGCAATATACCTACAACCTACATAACATTTGGGAACAGGTGTTTTAGTTTTGGGTTACATTATGTAGTAAAGTGGATCTGAGGGGAATAAATGCAGATGTTAACTCTCTAATATCTGCTTAAGAAACCACCATCTCACCCTCACTTTTATGAATTGGAGAACTAAGAACATAAGTTGTGCTCAGCCAGAATAAGTCTGGTCCCTGCCTATTCATCCTTCCATTAATAATCATAGGTCAAGAATATCCTGTAGTGTGTTTACCCAAATAAATTGTAAATAAATATAGCATTGTTGTTCCTTGTTTCCCAAAGAAAGCTTAAGATTATTGTTGCCCAGTCTGTATGGGGATTTAAAAAACGTCTCTCTACTAGCTGTAATGAATACCACTGGGGGAAGGAGTTTGGTTTCATTGTAATTCCACTTTTCAGCCAATAACAACTGAAATAGTTTGCTTTTGGGCAACAGAGCATTGCAATGGACTGAATCTCAATTAAGTATATTTGTATATATGTATGAAACACAGCATGGTGTAAAGTCAGGAAGACTTAGGATCAAGTCAATATCTGTGTGATCATATAGAAATCATTTTATTTGTAAGTTTTCTAGCTAATCCTCTAAAACAATAAGTTAGAGACAATTTGATGATCTGCATAAGAGGAAGTAGTTTCCACCCAGGGCATGTCACTTTAATATTTGTAGAGAATTTCATCTGGACACTGAGATGGGATTAAATGAGTGATGAGATACTACCTACTTTGGCCACTTGAATCAAAAGAAGAGAAAGGATGATTCATTTATCTTTTTCTTGGCATTCTTCCTCGCACTATTAAAAAAAAAACAGGCAAGATTACAAGAATAGTACTTCCCTCTCTGTGGTACAAAGAGTACTACTGGGCTTATAGGTTGGAAAAGTAGGTTTGAATTATAGCTCTAGGGCTTGCTATCTGGGTCACTTAATGGGCAATCAACTTAAGCTATTGGCACTTCAGTTTTCACATCTTAAAATGGGAATAATAGTGTTTACACTACCCTTCTCTCAGGGATGTTACAGTGAAAGTGCTACATGAGTATGTTGTACTTTTCAACAGGTTCTAGAGGGAGAAAATCAGTTTTTTTTGCATTACAAGTTGTATACTACATGTTCATTAATTTCATTTGTAGGTCATCAACCTTTGTATAAAGAACAAGCCAATGTTGGAATAAGAGGGTTCTGCCTTATAAGAAACTGACTAACTTCAATATAGTTTATGACCCATTGCTGCTTCCCTTTCTAAAACCTAGTAATCTGGTAAGACAGAGTTGAGAGGGGATGGGAGAAAGGGAATATTCTTTTGCTCCTATTCCAAAGATATGAGATAAAAGGTATTGATTAATGATCATATTTTGATGAAATCTAAGTCATAAATTGGTAAATCTCAAGACAGATAAAGTAGGTAGCAAACACACCTAAGCAAGTTCTGTTATAAAGATTTTTTCTAAAGTATTGATTCCATGATTATTAAGAAGTAGCATTTTTCTAACATATATCTAATATATTATATATTAGATTATCATTATATATTATATAAAGAATATGTAATACTGACTTCTATGGCTCTGATTACCCAAAAAGCAGGAATGTTACATTTTACCCTCTCGCCAGATTTCTTTAATATCCTTAAGGAATGTCTAGTCTTTCCCATTGGCTCAAGCCCTAACCAATTGAATTCCCCCAACACCACCATCACCATCCTTCCCCAACAAGCTCACATTCCAGAACCTGACTCTTTTGGTTTCTTTCCTAAACTAGAAACAATTTATAGCCTAGAATTCTAGATTCTAAGGTTTTCATAGTTTGGCCTCCATCACCAATGTCTAGAACTCAATAGGACACAAGAAAGAGATCAGAACTTCCATTCTGTTGGAGATAGACCTGGGGGGGGAGAGAGAGAAAGAGAGAGAGAGAGAGAGAGAGAGAGAGAGAGAGATAAGATAGAGAAGAATGGTGAAGAATGGTGAAGGAAAGGTTCTGAGGAAATACAAACTTAAGTTAGAGGGAAAAATACTTTTGGGGCAGTAGAAAAGAGATGATTCAAGAAAGAGGAATGAAAAGGAGCCATCAGGAATATAGATAGAAAATAAAAAGAGATTAGTGTCTTGGAAACTGAGAGAGTATGAATTATCAAGGAGAAGGTGGTCAACCATTCCAAATGCTACCCCCCAAAAAGTAAGGAGAATAAGAACTATAGAAAAAAAACCCGCTAAACTTAACAGTTAAGATCTAGACATCTTGGAGGGGACAATTTCAGCATTTTTTTTTTTGGTGAAATCCAGATTACTGAGGCTAAATGAGTCTGTGATGAGGAAGTAGAAGTAATGGGTATTTTTTTTCTTTTTAGGCAATTGGGGTGAAGTGACTTGCCCAGGGTCACATAGCTAGTAAGTTTCAAGTGTTTGGTCTGAGAAGTAATGGGTATTAACCAGGATTATATCATTTCCTGAGTTTTATAGTTTATCAAAGTTTTATTATACAACTTTATTTCAAGGTATAAAGACATTGATACATCTTTATTCAAGCGAAATATCTAGTTAGCGTTTATTTTACCTAGAAGAAGATAGCTTCTTTCAGGTTAATGCATTAAATTATGTTTTGAGTGATGGGATTTAATAAATAACCCTATATACTAGAGTCATAGAAATGTGAAGTTTGACCATTTTGTGCTCACTTGGTATTGCAATCACTAGATAATAGATTATGAAATAAAATTCCACAATATACATCAGATCATTCTATGGCATTTTTGAACTCTATATCCATTCTTTTGGAGCTCATTTCAGTAAAATTGTCCTTGTCAACTGAATTTTAGATGACAAGGACCATGAAGGGCACCTTGCTATGATATCATACTGTCATGTAATAATCACACACTAAATAAAGGCCTGAGAGCTCAGGGCAAATGTCAGAAATTTAATTTCCCAAAATGCACTCACCATATTGTGGTTTTCCTCCTTGTGATTGCTATCATTTACAATCTGAATGAAATAACCTTTCTGACATAAACATTAATGTGGGATGCAACAGGGCATAAAGATGGCTGTTACTGAATTGCCCAAGCAAGGTGTTCATTATATTAAATTTGTTAGTTGGTATAGGCAACAAGAGAGAAAAAGACAAGAGATCCTGGAGATCTTCAGTCTTACAAGCCCAAAGGGGTACAGGAGAATCAGTGTTAAACTGTACAATGGCAGCTTTTAATGTGGTAGAAGAACCTAAACACACCATAAAGTGCCAAGAGATTTTCTTTTCCTTTTAATCTCTTTTCTTTATCTACTTTCCTTCCTTCCAGCTTTCCTTGCTTGTTCGCTTCCTCCCCATATTCCTACAAAAGGAAAGGGTTGGGGTGGGTACTGAATTCTGACTTTAAACACTGCATTGGAAACAGAACCAAATTCTTTGGTTTACATAGATATTCTGTAGAGATGCAAACTTTCATCTGAGTCAACTTGTTTCAGTCACAGACTTCAATCTTAATATGCCAGTGAACATCTAGTGGCAATCAAACTTTTGGAATATTTTAATGTAAGAATGATATCAAGGGCATTTAGGAGATGTTAAAATGATGATTTCACATAAACAAAAATACTTCTCTAATATTTTAAAATATATTAGCTAGTACTTTTTAATAATGAATAGTCCTTATATCTGAAATTGTCATTTTGTTGGTCTTATTAAATATTAGTGAATAAGGAAGTAAATATATTTCATTATTTTGGAAGCAAATTAATTTACCAAGAATTAGAAAGCACTGCATACATTGCATTCAACATGGAATATATTTTTATAACCTTTCACATAACTCTTTGAAAAAATCAAGGTAAAAGTAATGATGGCTTGTTCATTAGTTTACATAAATAAATTCATTTTCATTTAAAAATCTATTACAGGGGGCCATTTGGCCCCTTCTCTAAAACAATAACTGACAAAGAATAGATGTTTACACATTAGTATAAACATAAAAGTTTGTTTTATTTTCCTCCTCAGAACTGAAAATCTGTAAGAGATTTTTTAAAATGGCATTAATCTTATAGAGACACACAAAGTTGAATACATATTAACTAAGACAGCTGTAACTTTTTACTCTTTGAACAGTTTGATAACCTCAGTATACAATTTGAATTTCCTTCATTGTTTGTCTCTGAAAATAAGTAAAGAATAATTTTATATACATAAATCCTTTTAGCTTATATGATTGGGAAAGTATGTTTGTGTGTATGTTGCATATATTTGTGTTTTATTTTCTTCTCTAAAATGCATCAGACTTCATGTTAATATCTGTTTTTTCCTAACAAAATTTATTTTCCTTCAATCTCTCCTTCTTTGGAGACTGGACAGTTCAACAGAGCTAGCAGCTACAGAAAAATGCCAACAATTATTTGTATCCTTTTTGAGCTCCCATGGAACATCACATATGTTCATTAATTTCAACCAATTTTCCCCCCAAATATCCCCTTTTTGGTAGAATTGATTCATCAGATCTATTCACTCAAAGAATTTATAAAGAGAAACTTTGATGCACATAGCACTGTTATACAAACTGGGGGAGATGCAAAGAAAAAGTGTAATTCTAAGCTCACAATAGAGAGAGATCATCAAAGGCCATGAAAAGACAAATTTCCAGGTTCCATCTATGCCACATGTGGGAGATTTGCAGGTACCAGTTAAACTCTTTATTATCCTTTTGTTATCAATTGTTCCCACAATATGAACAGCTCACATACTTTCAAAATGGTATATTTCCCTCATGGTTTTATCACTCCTGTATGTCACATAATCAGAGAATTTTAGACTCAGAAGGGGTCTCAGTGACAATCTAAAACAACTGATAGCTCAAAGGAAATCTTCACCACAGTATACACAATAACTCATTATGCAACATCTCCTTTAAGACTTCCAGTAAGGAAAAACCAATTGCTTCCCAAGGCAGCCCATTTACCTGGTTTTTTTTGGGGGGGGGGGTAGGCAATGGGGTTAAGTGATTTGCCCAGGGTCACACAGCTAGTAAGGATTATGTGTCTGAGGCCGGATTTGAACTCAGGTCCTCCTGAATCCAGGGCTGGTGCTCTATCTACTGCACCACCTAGATGCTCCCTCATTTACCTTTTGGATAGTTCTTGTACCCAGGATTTTTTTTTCTTGACATAAATCCTAAATTTGTCTCACTGCAGCTCACATCCATTGATCCTGCTTCTGTCTGCTGTAGGCAAACGGAACAATTCTAATTTCTCTTCAACATGATAATCCTTCAAATTCTTGAAAAGAGTTTTTGTATCTTCCCTTGTTGTTATTGTTGGCATCTAGGTTGTACAGTGGATAGAGCATTGGGTCTGGAGTTAAGAAGACCTAAGTTTAAAATTCAGCCTCAGATATTAGTTGTGTGACCCTACAAGTCACTCAACCCCATGTGCCCCAGTTTCCTCATTTGTAAAATGAGCTGGAGAGGGAAATTACAGACCACTCCAATATCTTTTTTTTAATTTTTTTTTTGTTTTTTCGATATTTACTTTATAAGATTTTGAGTCCCAATATTTTCTCCCTCCTTCCCCACTCCTCTCACCAAGGCAGCATGCAATCTGATATAGGCTATACTCATACAATCATATTAAACATATTTTCACATTAAGTTAAATTAATTTAAGTTAAATTGTTGTCTTTCATTTTTGAAGAGGACCAAAATGACATCATCATGCTAGAGTCAAGTTTGAGTGTGTCAGACTGTGGCTGATCAGTCCAATTTGAGCTTGGAATGTTCTACCACAGGTTGGGCACAAATAGCCTGTGTGAATCTTTGGGGGTGGATTCTCTAAGTTTGCGGATCTTGCATTTTTCTTAAGTTATTTCAATTCTGCTTTTCTCATAGAGCAGAGCACTTTTTCTGACATGGACACATCATGCTGAGTGGTCCTGTATCAGTGTCTCCCATGTTACACAGTCAATTCCAAAGTTCTTGAGAGACCTTGAGAGTGTCCTTGTATCACATCTGCTGACCACTATGTGAATGCTTGCCTTGTGTGAGGTCTCCATAAAATAGTCTTTTTGGCAAGCATATATTTTGCATTCAAAAAATGTGGCCAGCCCATTATAGTTGTGCTCTCTGAGGCAGAGTTTGAATGCTTGGCAGTTTAGTTCGATAAAAGACCTCAGTGTCTGGTATCTTATCCTGCCAGGTGATCTTCAGAATCTTCCTAAGACAATTGAAATGGAAGCAATTTAGTTTTCTGGCATGGCACTGGTATACTGTCCAGGTTTCACAGGCATACAACAATGAGGTCAGCACAACAGTTCTGTAGACCTTCAGTTTGGTACTCAGACTAATACCTCTTCTCTCCCATTCTTTCCTTTGGAGCCTCTCAAACACTGAGCTAGCTCTGGCAATGCATGTGTCAACCTCATTATAAATGAGTACATCACTGGAAAGTACACTACCAAGGTAAGTGAACTTATCTACAGCATTCAAAACTTTTCCATTTGCTGTAACTGATGGTTCCATGTATGGATGGTGTGGTGGTGGTTGATGGAGCACTTGTGTTTTCTTGCTGTTAATTATTGGGCCAAAATTATCGCAAGCAGAGGATAATAGATCAGTACTTTGTTGTATCTCAGCTTCAGAGGATGTATTGAGTGCACAATCATCTGAAAACAGAAAATCATGCACCAACACTCCCTCCACTTTGGTCTTGACTTGTAGTCTTTTCAAGTTGAAGAATTTACCATCATGGTAGCTGACCTTGATGTCATGTCCATACTTACTGAAAGCATTTAACAACATGGCTGAACACATAATGGTAAAAAGCATGGGAGCAAACACACAGTCTTGTTTCATTCCATCAATGACTGGGAAAGCCCAAGAGCATTGCCCATCATCCAAAACTCAGAAAGCATGCCTTCATGAAATTGACTTATGATGCTGATGAACTTCTCTGGGCAATCACATTTTGACATAATTTTCCATAAGATCTCACAACTGACAGTATCAAAGGCCTTGGTAATACCTACAAATGTTGTATACAGACCTCTGTTTTGCTCTTGGCATTTCTCCTGGAGTTGTCGGCAGCAAACACCATATCAACTGTTCCTCAGACCTTTTTGAAGGTAGATGACCACATTAGTCATTAGTCATTAGTCACACAGGTAGATTTCCATTAGTCATGTTGCGAAAGAAGAATCACAATAAAAGGGAAAAACTGCAAGAAAGGAAAAAAAAACAACCAAAAAAAAGAAAAAAGTATGTTTCAATCTGCATTCAGACTCCATAGTTTTTTCTCTGCATGTAAATAGTACTTTCCATCATGAGTCTCTTGACTTGTGTTTTTTATAAATTTGATTCAGTTCTTTACACAGTTTCCCAGTTTTATGCTTCCCTTCTAATCTTGGTTGCATTGGCTTTGGTTGTGCAAAACTTTTTTTTAAATTTAATGTAATCAAATTATCCATTTCACAAATCATAATGTTCTCTATCTCTTGGTTGGTCATAAATTCTTCTTTCTCCATAGATCTGACAGGTAAACTATTCCTTGCTCTCCTAATTTGCTTATGGTATCACCCTTTATGTCTAAATCATGCACCCATTTTGACTTATTTCTGCTATAGTTTCTGCTATGCTAATTTTTCAGTTTTCCCAGTAGTTTTTGTCAAATAGTGAGTTCTTATCCCAGAAGCTGGAGTCTTTGGGTTTATCAAACAGTGGATCACTATAGACATTGACTACTGTGTCTTGTGTACTTAATCTTTTACACTGATCCACCACTGTATTTCATGGCCAGTACCAAGGAGTTTTGATAATTGCTGCTTTATAATACAATTTAAGATCTGGTATAGCTAGGCCACCTTCCCTTGCATTTCGTTTCATTAATTCCCTTGATATTCTGGACCTTTTCTTCTTCCAGATGAATTTTGTTATTATTTTTTCTAGCTCTGTCAAATAATTTTTGGTAGTTTGACAGGTATGGTATTGAATAAGTAAATTAAGGTAGAATTGTCATTTTTATTATTACCAATGAGCAACTGATATTTTCCCAATTATTTAGATCTGACTTTATTTGTCTGAAAAGTGTTTTGTAATTCTGTTCACATAGTTCTTGGGTTTGTCTAGACAAGTAGACTCCTCAATATTTTATATTGCCTATAGTTGTTTTAAATGGAATTTCTCCATCTCTTGCTGCTGGGATTTATTAGTAATATATAGAAGTGCCAGTGATTGAGGTGGGTTTATTTTATGTCCTGAAACTTTGTTAACATTGAAAAAAATTTCAAGTACTTTTTAGTTGATTCTCTAGGATTAAGTATACCATTATATCATTTGCAAAGAGTGATAGCTTTATTTATTCATTGCCAATTCTAATTCCCTCAGTTTCTTTTTCTTCTCTTATTGCTAAAGCTAACATTTCAAGTACAATATTGAATAACAAAGGTAATAATGGACATCATTGTTTCACCACTGATCTTATTGGGAATGCTTCTAGATTATTCACATTACATATAATGCTTGCTGATGGTTTTAGACAGATGCTAATTATCATTTTAAGGAAAACTTCATTTATTCCTATGCTTTTTCTAGTGGTTTTAATAGGAATGGATTTGTATTTTGTCAAAAGATTTTTTTTCATCCATCAAATTAATCATATGATTTCTGTTAATTTTTTTTATTGATATGGTCAATTATGCTGATAGCTTTCCTAATATTGAACCAGCCTTGCACAAATCTCACCTGGTCATTGTGTATTATCCTTGTGATAAATTGCTATAATTTCTTTGTTAATATTTTATTTAAAACTTTTGTATCAATACTCATTAGGGAATTTGGCCTGTAATTTTCTTTCTCTGTTTTGACTCTTCCTGGTTTAGGTATCAGCACCATATTTGTATCATAAAAATAATTTGGTAGGACTCCTTCTTTGCCTATTTTCCCAAAGAGTTTATATAGTTTTAGAATTGATTGTTCTTTAAATGTTTGGTAGAATTCACTTGTAAATCCATCTGGCCCTGGCAATGTTTCCTTAGGGAGTTCATTGATGGCTTATTCAATTTCTTTTTTCTGAAATGGGGTTATTGAAGTATCTTATTTCCTCTTCTGTTAATCTGGGCAATTTATATTTTTGTAAATATTCATCAATTTCACTAAGATTGTCAGATTTATTGGCACAGAATTGGGCAAAAGGACTCCTAATTATTATTTTAATTTATTCTTCCTTGGTGATGAATTCACCTCTTTCATTTTTGATAACTGGTAATTTGGTTTTCTTTCTTTTCAAAAAAAAATCAAATTGACCTAGGTTTATCTATTTTATTTTTCCCCATAAAATTAGTCCTTAGTTTTATTTATTAGTTTAATAGTTTTCTTACTTTTACTTTTATTTTCTCTTTTTTTATTAATTTATTTTGATTTTTCAACAATCACTTCCATAAGCTTTTTAAATTTTTCTCTCCCTCCCTCCCTACTTTCCTCCCCAAGACAGTGCACAATCTAATATAGGTTATGCATATACATTCTTATTAAACATATTTTCACATTAGTGATGCTGTGAGTAAGAATTAGAACTAATAGGAGGAACCACCAGAAAGAGGAAACAAAACACAACAGAAGAAAAAAAAATAGCAAATAGTATGCTTTGATCTGCATTCAAACTCCATAGTTCTTTCTTTGGATGTGGATAGCATTTTCCATCATGAGGCTTTTGGAGATGTCTTAGATTCTTGTATTGCTGAGAGGGGTTAAGTCTATCAAAGTCAGCCATCACTCAATGTGGCTGTTACTGTGTACAATGTTCTCCTGGTTCTGCTCACTTCATTCACCATCAAACCATACAAGTCTTTTCAGGTTTATCTGAAGTCTGCTTCTTCATCATTTCTTTTTTTTTTTTTATCTTTCTCTTTTATTTTTTTATTTATTTTTTTCAACCTGTGTTTTTAAAACTTTGGGTTACAAATTTTCTCCCTTCCTCCCTCCCCACCAACCCTCATTGAAAAGGCAAGCATCTCAATACAGGTTATAGATGTGTAGTCATGTAAAACACTTCCATAGTAGTCCTGTTGTGAAAAAACTAAGGATATTTCTTTTCATTCTATCCTACCCCCATTTATTCTATTCTCTCTTTTGACTCTGTCCCTCCTCATAAGTGTTTGTTTTTGATTAACCCCTCCTCCAATCTGCCCTCCCCTCTATCAACCCCCTGCTCGCTTGTCCCCTTCCCCCCTTACTTTCCTGTAGGGAAAGATAGATTTCTATACCCCATTGTGGATGTTATTCCCTCCTTAAGCCAAATCCTATGAGAATAGGATTCACTCATTCCCTCTCTCCTTCCCCCATTTCCCCTCCACTGTAAAAGCCTTTTCTTGTCTGCTTCATGTGAGATAATTTACCCCATTGTACTTCTTCCTTTCTTCTTCTCCCAGTATAATCCTTTCTCACCCTTTAATTTTATTTTCCAGATATCACCCCTTCATCTTCAACTCACCCTGTACCCTCTATCTATCTATACATACATACATACAATTGTTTCCACTCCTACTACCCTAATACTGACAAAGGATTCATGAGTTACAAATATCTTTCCCTGCAGGAATGTAAACAGTTCAACCTAAATAAGTCTCTTGATTTCTCTTTCCTGTTTACCTCTTCCATGTTTCACTTGAGTCTTGTATTTGAAAATGAAATTTTTTATTCAGCTCTGGTCTTTTCCTCAGGAATGCTTGAAAGTCCCCTATTTCATTGAATGGCCATTTTTTACCCTGAAGGATTATACTCAGTTTTGCTGGGTAGGTGATTCTTGGTTGTAGTCCTATCTCCTTTGCCCTCTGGAATATTATATTCTAAGCCCTCTGATTCTTTAAGGTAGAAGATGCTAAATCTAGTGTTATCCTGATTGTGTTTCCACAATACTTGTATTGTTTCTTTCTGGCTGCTTCCAATATTTTCTCCTTGACCTGGGAATTCTGGAATTTGGTTACAATATTCCTAGGAGTTCTCCTTCGGGGATCTCTTTCAAGAGGTGATCAGTGGATTCTTTCAATTTCTATTTTACCCTCTGGTTCTAAAATATCAGGGCAGTTTTCCTTGATAATTTCTTGAAAGATAATGTCTAGGATTTTTTTTGATCATAGCTTTCAGATAGTCCAATAATTTTTAAATTCTCTCTCCTGGATCTATTTTCCAGGTCAGTTGTTTTTCCAATGAGATATTTCACATTGTTTTCTAATTTTTATTCTTTTGGATTTGTTTTACAGTGTCTTGATTTCTCATAAAGTCACTAGCTTCCAATTGCTCTATTCTAATTTTTAAGGAAGTATTTTCTTCAGTAAGCTTTT
Source organism: Vombatus ursinus (assembly GCF_900497805.2). Lineage (NCBI taxonomy): Eukaryota > Metazoa > Chordata > Mammalia > Diprotodontia > Vombatidae > Vombatus > Vombatus ursinus. Next base: position 14,688,769 of record NW_020954687.1, read on the forward strand.
GGACTTCCTTTTCCATTTGGCCAATTTTGCTTTTTAGGGCATTCTTTTCCTCATTGGCTTTTTGGACCTCTTTTGCCATTTGGGTTAGGCTATTTTTTTAAGATGATATTTTCTTCAGTATTTTTTTGAGTCTCCTTTAGCATCATTCTCAGTTTTTCCTCTACTTTTCTTGCTTGCTCCTCAAAATCTTTTTTTGAGCTCTTCCATGGCTTGTAACCAATTCACATTTTTCTTGGAGGCTTTGGATATAGGAGTTTTGGCTTCATTGTTTTCTTCTGGTTGTGTGTTTTGATCTTCTCTGTCACCAAAGTAAGATAATATGGTCTGACTTTTTGTGCTGCTTGCTCATATCAATTACCTGAGTTATAAACTCTTTGTTAAGGTAGGGGTCTGTTTCCAGTGTGGAGAATGTACTGTCCCAAGCTTCAGGGGTTTTGTGCAGCTGTTTTCAGAGATACTTCTAGGGACCTGTAAATTTTCAGTTCTTCCATGGTGGTATGATCAAGGGCGAGGTGTTTATCCCTTTCCTGGCCTGTGCTCTGGTCTATGAGTGACCACAAACACTCTTTCCTGCTTCGGAACTGTCAGGAGGATTTTCTCTCCATGGTCGCTACAAGCTCCACCATGCCAGTGCTCCTCCTCGCCCCAGGACCACCACCCAGTATTGTGACCCAGATCCAAGCATGGGCAAAGCAAGAGAATCCTGCACCAGCAGAGAGATCCCTGTAATCCCCCTCTGATTGGCCACTTGATTCCCCCTCAGTCTGTGGGCCGGAAGTTCAGGAGGCAGCCACCGCCCCAGGGCCACGCTTGGGGAATGGGGCTGGAACCCCACTGTGCTTCTCTCTCAGCACCACAGAGACAGACTTTTCTCACTGACCTTCTAAGTTGTCTTTGGCCTTCATGGGTTGAGAAGTCTAGAAACCACCACAACTGCCGGTGATTCAGTCCTCTGAGGCCTGCTCCAGGTTTTCTGCGGCCTGCACACCCATGCTGAACTGTGCTCCTCTCTCTGCCTGGTGCAATACACCTTTCTTATCAACCACCCAGGCTGTCTTTGGCTGGAAATTTGTTTCACTCTGTCTCTTTCTGTGTTCTGCTCTACTTTCACTTTCATTAATCTCTACTTTAAGTTTCAGAATTTCTAATTTGGTATTTAATTGGGAATTTTTAATTTGTTTTTTTTTCCTAGCTTTTTTAGTTGCATGCCCAATTCATTGATCTCCTCTTTCTCTATTCTAATCTCATAAGCATTTAGAGACATAAAATTTCCCCTAAGAGCTGCTTTGGCTGCGTCCCATAAATTTTGGTATGTTGTCTCAATATTGTCATTCTCTTGGATGAAGTTATTGATTGCTTCTATGATTTGTTGTTTGACCTACTCATTTTTTAGCATTAGATTATGTACTTTCCAATTAATTTTTAGTCTCTTTCCATGGCCCTTTATTACATATAATTTTCATTGCATCATTATCTGAAAAGGATACATTTAATATATCTGCCTTTCTGCATTGGATTGTGAGGTTTTTATGCTCTAGTCATGGTCAGTTTTTCTGTATGTGCTATGTACCATTGAGAAAAAGGTAAATTCCTTTCTATCCCCATTTAGTTTTCTCCAGAGGTCTACCATATCTGACTTTTCTTTTTTTTTCTTTTTTCTTTTTTTAAAATTTTAAAATTTAAAATATTTTTTTATTTTTAGGCAATTGGGGTTAAGTGACTTGCCCAGGGTCACACAGCTAGTAAGTGTCAAGTGTTTGGTCTGAGGCCAGATTTGAACTCAGGTCCTCCTTACTTCAGGGCCAGGGCTCTATCCCCTGCACCACCTGGCTGCCCCCATATCTGACTTTTCTAAAATTATATTCGCCTCCTTAATTTCTTTCTAGTTTCTCTTGTGGTTAGATTTATGTAGTTCTGAGAGGGGAAGATTGAGGTCTCCTACTAGTATAGTTTGCTGTCTATTTCTTCCTGTAACTCATTTAGCTTCTCCTCTAAGAATCTGGATGCTATACCATTTGGTGAATGTATATTTAGTATTGATATTACTTCATTTTCTATGTTACCTTTTAGCAAGATGTAGTTTCCTTCCTTAGCTCTTTTAATTAGATCTATTTTTGCTTTTGCTTTGTCTGAGATCAGGATTGCTCTCCTACTTTTTTTTTAACTTCAGTTGAAGCATAATATATTCTGCTCCAGCCTTTTACCTCTGTTCTGCATATATATCTCTGTTTCAAATGTGTTTCTTGTAAACAATATATTGTAGGATTAAGACTTTTATTTATTTTTTGGTGAGGCAATTGGGGTTAAGTGTATTGCCCTGGGTCACACAGCTAGTAAGTGTCAAGTGTATGGTGTGAGGCTGGATTTGAACTCAGGTCCTCCTGACTCCAAGGCCTGGAGCTCTATCCACTGCACCACCTAGCTGCCCCCAGATTATGATTTTTAATCCACTTTGCTATCTGCTTCTATTTTAAGGGAGAGTTCATCCCATTCATATTCACAGTTATGATTACTATCTGTGTCTTTCTCTCCATCCTATTCCCCCCCTGCCTTTACATTTATACTTTTCTCTGTCTTTTCATTTTTTCCACCTTACCAGTGTTTTGCTTCTGACCATTGCCTTCCTCAATCTGTCCTCCCTTCTATCATCCCCCCTCTCCTTTTTTCCCCTTTCTTCTCTTATTTCCCTATAGAGTAAGATAGATTTCTATAACCAAGTGAATGTGTATGTTATTCCCCCTTTGAGCCAAATCTAATGTGAGTAAGGTTCAGACAGTGATTCCCGCTCCCTTCTTTTCCTCTATTGTAATAGGTCTTTGCTTCTCTTCATGTGATATATTTATCCTATTCTGCCTCCCCCTTTCTTCTTCTCCCAGTACAATCCTATCAAAGTTAACTTATAGTCACAACCTCTGTATATGTATACCCCTTCTAAATGTTGTAATAAAGATACAGTTTTCAAGAGTTACTGGTATCATCTTCCCATGTAGGGATATAAACAGTTTAACCTTATTGAATAGCCTTTTTTTTTCCTTTTGTCTTTACCCTTTTGTGCTTCTCTTAGTCTTGTATTTGATGATCAAATTTTCTGTTCAACTCTTTTTTTCCATCAAGAATGAAAGTTCCCTACTTCATTGAATGCCCATCTTTTCTCCTGAAGGATTATGCTCACTTTTGCTGGGTAATTGATTCTTGGTTGTAATCCAACCTTCTTTGCTTCCAGAATATCATATTCTAATTTCTCTGATCCTTTAATGTAGAAGCTGCTAGGGCCTATACAATCCCGACTATAGTTCCCTGATATTTAAATTATTTCTTTCTGGCAGCTTGTAGAATTTTCTCCTTGACCTGATAATTCTGGAATTTGGCTACAATTTTCTTAGAGTTTTCATTTTGGAATCTCTTTCAGGAGGTGATTAATGTATTCTTTGAATGAATATTTTACCTAGGTTCTACAGAGGTTATCAAACTAATTGTCTTACCAGCTCCTTTTCAAAAAAAAATTCCTCAGTACCCCCCTGGAAATCTGCTTTCTTTAATCCTTTAATAGTTATTTTTTTTAATTGGCATTGTTTCATATATATATATATATATATATATATATATATACTTCAACGATGCATCTTAAATTTAATAATTTATTGTAAATTTGTGGGGTTTTCCTCTATTGAAATTTTGAATATGCAATATTGCATCATGTATAGAATCATATTATAAATCATATTATAAATGCATATATTCCTGCCGATGCATGCTGGACATTTCAACAATGCACAACATACTCACCTACCAACACTTGCTTGTTAAGAACTGTTGGTGGACTTGACCAGTGATTGATTATAACTTGCATTTTGTTTATTTATTTGGAAAATAATGTAATCACTATGACTTTGACTATGTTACACAATAGATGAAACAGGTAGGAATGTTTTTTTCAAAATTTTTTCATCTTCTCCTCTTTACTTACACTTCCACAGTCTCATTTTAATTCAACATCCCCCATTGCAAAAGCTACTATCACTCCCCCTGAATCATTCCAGTGCCTCCTAGAGGTGGTATTACCCACTTTGGGAATCTGTGTAGGATTTCAGGGCAGTTTTCCTTGATAATTTCTTGAAAGATGCTGTCCAGGCTCTTTTTTTGATCATGGCTTTCAAATAGATCAATAATTTTTAAGTTATCTCTCCCAGATCTATTTTCTGGGTCCATTGTTTTTCCAATGAGGTATTTTACATTTTCTCATTTTTTTTTCATTCTTTTAATTTTGTTTGACTGATTCTTGATGTCTCATTGAATCATCAGCTTCTGCTTGCCAATTCTAATTTTTAAGGAATTATTTTCTTCAGCTAGCTTTTGTACCTCCTTTTCCATTTGGCCAGTTCTATTTTTTAAGGAATTGTTTTCTTCGAGTAATTTTTTCCTTCATTTTCCAAGCTGTTGCTTCTCTCCTGCACACCTCTCATTTCTTCTCCTAATTTTTCTTCTATCTCACTTATTTGACTTTTAAAATCCTTCTTGAGCTCATCTCAGAAAGTTTTTTTGGGCTTAATACTAATTTATATTCCCCTTTGAGGTTTTAGATGTAGGTATATTGACAATAATGTCCTCTTCTGAGTTAATGTTTTGATCTTCCCTGTCACCATAGTAATTTTCTATGGTCAATATTTGTTTTTGCTTCTTGCTTATTTTTTTTTTTTTTGCCTATTTCCTGACTTTTAAAGTTGAGCTTTCCTGCTGTTGCACAGGGGGCACTGTCCCAAGCTTCTTGTGCTGACAGCCAAGTGCCTGGTCACTAGCTTTGTGGGCTGGGGTCTCAGGTGCTAGGAGATGGAGGCTTTAGAAGTCTAACAAGTTACCTAGTGCTGAGCTGGGGTCCTAGTGGTGGTGTCTGGCATGTGCTAAAGCCAGGTTGGATTTTTCTGCATTTCCCTGGGGCTGGTCTGAAGAATGTGGAGGTCTGATCCCTGAAGGATGTGTATTTTCCCTGTATTGTACTTAAGCACCTGGAGGTCTGGCAGCCAGAAGGTGCTCAAGTGCCCTGTGCTGTCCTTAAGCACAAGGAAGTCTGCCCAATGGAGAACACCTGCCCACCCAAAACTATTCTGAAGCACAAGAAGGTCGGGCTACTAGAGGATACCTGCCCACCTGGGGAGAGCTAAAGCACATGGTGGTTCTTTGAGTTGGAGTCTGCCAGTTCCCCTGGCTATGCTAAGGCATGTTGGGGATCCTGGTGTTAGTGTTATTGCTCCACTATACTGGGGCTCAGGTTCTCCCACTGGTGTTCTGAGGTGGGGCTTGCTGCTGGCTTTCTGGGATGCTTCCTGTCCTGAAATGTGCTCCCCTTTTACCTGAGTGAGATGGACCTTTCTTGCTGATCCTCCAGTTTACAGGCTAAGATTGTTACACCCCATCTTTCTGGTGGCTCTGCTATTCCAGGATTTGCTCTGGGGTGCTATTTTATGGTTGTTCAGAGGTGAATATGGAAGAGTGACAGTGATTTGCTGCTTACTTCACCATCTTGGCTCCCAGAAGTACCACTCCAATGTCTTTGCCAAGAAAAGCCCAAATGGGGTCATGAAGAGTTGGAATGACTGAACAACAATAATTCAATTATTCTTTTATCCAAACTGAAGTTTGTCAGTTACTTCAAATAATTGTAAGACATACAAATAAGGTCCTTTACCATCCTTGTTGCCCTTCTATGAATGATTTCTCAATTGTCAATGTCTTTATCACAACCAGATATGAATACAACACTGAAGTTTTATTCTGACCAGTGTAGAGTACATAGAAATTATCACTTTTACATTCACAGAAGCTACTCCTCTCTTAATGCAGCCAAAAGTTGCATTTGGATTCTCCGGCTGCCATATCATATTGCTGGCACATATTGGAATTGTAGTCTACTAAACCCACCAGTTTTGTTTTGTTTTTCAGGGAAAAAAAAAAAAACAACTGCTGCTTAACCTTGCCTTGCCCATCTTGTATTTGTGGAGTCAATTTTTTTGAAGTCAAGTGTAGGACTTCACATTTATCCCTACTGAATGTCATCTTGTTAGATTCAGCACAATGCCCTAACCTGTCAAGCTCTTGTAGGTTCCTGACTGGGTCATCCAGGGTCTTTACCATGCCTCTCAGTTCTGGGTCATCTGAAACTTTGATAAACATGCCATCTATTGCTTTATTTAAGTCACTGATAAAAATATTGAAGTGAAAAGGGCAAAGCAGAGATCTTTAGGGGCTTCTCCTGGAGACTACATCCAGCGTTAGCATTGAACCATTACTTTGTGACTCTGTTTGAAAAATTCTGAGTTTTTTAACAGTATTGTCATGTAAACTATATCTCTCCCTGTTCTCCTTATTGATTTTTCTTATTGATTTCTTAATAGAATGATATGAGATACTAATCATTTTTTGTTTTGGTAAAACATAAGTAAACCATATCTATACTATTTTCCTGATCAACCAGTTGAGTAGTTCTCACAATAAAACAAATAAATAGAAAAAGATGATTCTAAGCCTAGCTTTTTAAAATGATCTCTTTCTTTTCTAAGTGTTTATTAATTATAGCTTAAATGATCTAGAAATTTTCTGGAATCTAGGTTAAACTCACTTTATTATAGTATTTTGCTTCTTTCTCTTTCTTTTTTCCCCCAAATCAGGACATTTGCATCTTTCTAGCCCTCTAGTACAACTCTGATTCTCTATGATTATTCAAGTATCACTGATGTTGTTTCAGCAATTATATTTGCTAATTCTTTAATTATTCAAGGGTATAGTACACCTGGGCCAGATGATTTTAATTCATTAATGACCAGTGGGCAAAATATTTCAATCTCCTTATTTATCAATGCTACCAATTACTTGTAAGACTTTGTTCTCTCCCTTCCATGCAAAAGCCATTCTCTTTAACAAAGAAATTGAAAACAAATTAAAATTTCAACAGTTCTGTTTTTTTTTCTATTGTCTGTCACATTTATCTCTATGCAAACAAGTGTGCCATCCCATCTTTAATTATTTCAATCTGTGAGATTCTATCTAGTCTTCCTCTGAAGCTTTTAAAAATTTGTTCTCCTACAATCTAGGATATGTAGACTATACTTACATTTCCTTCCTTCTCTTTCATAAACTCTAGGAAAGAGCTAATACTTTCCCCAAAGGTTCTCATTATTTCCATCCTAACAACCCCACCCCTTCTGTTAGTTAAAATTAGTGATGACTGTACATTTGGTATCAGTCATACAGCTTCCCCACCTGCCAAAAAACAGACTTAGAGGCTGCAGGGAGTTCTTGGTATCATTCAATTCCCTCCTATAGCAAGGCACAAAGAAACAAATAATAGGATTCCAAGAACAAATGAAAGACATCTGCATAGAAAAGTATCAAGGAGATGAGAGAAAGAGGAGAACAAATAAGGCTGAAAGCACTTCCATTAGACATCTCAGAATATATAAGAGAAAGAAGTTTGGTGGTGAGCTTAAAAAATGGGCAATGAAGATGCTACCAAGTGAGAAGATGAGAAAAACTGAGTTTTGTAAAGTTATTTGTGTGCCAGAACATATATATAAAGTGAGCAATCAATAACAGGGACTTTTTAAAAGAAAAAAAAAAAGAAACAGAAATTGATCACCCCAGGCAAAAAATAAAACAACTTTTTTCTGGAACAGCAAAAATGAGGAGAGCAAGCAAACTACAAGGGGGACAACGAGAAAATGTGAAATAAGGGAGGATATGTGATTTTCCTTATTGTTCTTTTGAAGAAGTCAAAGTTTATAATAACTTCACATTTTATAGTATTTTTCAGTCAACATAGCATTATTTTCTTTTTATCTAATTTGATTTTATAGAACTTTGTGAGGTATTTATGAGAGGGATAATTATCCCCAATTGACTGGTAAGGAAATTGAGGTTTATGTAAATTATTTCCTCAAAGTTACCTGGCTGGTAAGTGACAGAAATTGAAATAAAACCCAGGTCCCTCAACTCCTTATATAGTGCTCACTTTTCAACACTATCTCAGCTTATTTTGGGGCAGGTAGGTGGTGCAGTGGATGAGCACTGGCCCTGGAGTCAGGAGGACCTGACTTCAAATTGAGCCTCAAACACTTACTAGTTGTGTGACCCTTGGCAAGTCATTTAACCTTGATTGCTTCCAACAAAATTTCTGGATTGTAATTAAGAAAATAATTTTAAATACTTAATCTTTGTTAAATACTTTTTTTTTAAATCCCAAGAGTATTAAATGAGATAATAGATGTGAAAATCCTTAGAAAAATTAAAAAGCACTGTGCAAATACAAAGCATTACATCTAAAACATCACATTGGAAAAGGACAGCATAGAATGGATTTGAACCCATGTTCTCAACTGCAAAAATAGTCTTTGTTTCAACGAGAGTTTTTCTGCTTCTAAGTGCTAAGCACTAAAACCTAGAGATAGAAAGAGAAAAACACTGACCCAGTACTCAAGGAGTTTACATTCTAACGATGGTTATAACAGGCAAATAATGGTATATTCATGATAAATACAGTGAAAATGAAAAGTAACCTCAAAGGAACATCATTTTTTGGGGTTGAAGAATGGGTAGAAGAATCAAGAAAGGTTTCTAGCAGGAGTTATGATTTGAGCTGAGTCTTAAAAGAATCCAGGGAAGCTAGGAGGCAAAGATAAGAAGAAAAAACATCCAGGAATGTGGAAAAGTACATGAAAAGGAATCTTGAGAGGAGCAAAAAATAGGCCAGTGTGGCTGGATCTTAGAGTTTGTGGAGGACAGCTGTATTTAAGAAGCCAGGAAACATACGAGGGGATCATGTTGTGCTAAGGAGAGTATTTTATATTTGATGCATGAGGTAAAATGAACCCACTGGAATTTATTTGGGGTTAGTCAGGGTCATGTTCACACCTCTGTTTTAGAAAACTTTTACTTTGGCAGCTGAGTGGAAGATGGACTGGAGTAGGGAGAGATTTGAGGCAGGAAAGACCAACTCCAAGGCTATTACAAAATTAAATGAGGTGATGAAAGGGATACACATGAGATACACAGTATATCTTGCACTATTTCACATTGCCTCTCCTGATTCAAATGCAATGTGACTCCTACTTTCCAAGAGGTCAGTTCCATTACAATTGTCTCTAAAGAAGCATAGTTTAGACAAGCATATGAACTATTTTACAGTCTAAAATAATCACATTCAATTTGGTAGTGAGAAATAGGCAAACAACATGAAAATGGTTCTGAAGATCATGCCAATCATACCATATGAGGATTCGTATAAGACACTAAGAACATTAAACCTAGAAGAGAATATTTAGGGGAGAACTAGACACCCTTCTTCAAACATTTGGAGGCCATGTCAGGTTAAAGGGGAGTTAGATTTACAATTCCAGGAATATATCACAGAATAGATAGTATACTCTACAGATTGTGAACTCCTCCAGGGAAAGGACTGTCTTTTGCCTCTCTTTGTATTCCAGCACTTATCACAATGCCTGTCATAAAGTAGGTATCTAATAAAAGCTTATTTACTTACTGACATGGGTGGAGAATGAAGAACAAAAGTAAGGATTTACTAAGCAGTCACTTTGTGTGAGGCACTCTATGAAGCACTTTACAAACATAATCTCATCGGATCCTCACAACAACCCTATCAGTTAGTTGCTAAGACTATTATCAGTTTACAATGAATGAAAGTGAGGCAAACAGATCAAATGACCTAATTGGGGTTACAGAGCTAATAAATGTCTGAGGCTAGAGTTAAGCTCAGGTCTTCCTGACTCTAGGCTCAGTATGCCATCCTTTGCAGCACTTTGTGGTGGTTTAGTGATTTTCAGTCATGTCTGACTCTTCATGACCCCATTTGGGGTTTTCTTGGCAAAGATACTATAGTAGTTTGCCATTTCCTTTATCCAGCTCTTGCTCCAGACTTGCCCCAGGTCATGCAGCTAGTAAGTATTTGATAACAGATTTGAACTCAGGAAGATAAGTCTTCCTGACTCTTGGCCTGGCACTCTATCCCCTGTGGTACTTAGCTGCCCATCTAGATGCCACTAAAAACATTTTTTCTTATTTGTTCCTTACAATAGCCCTGTGAGGTAGATTCTTGGGCAGAATTAGATGACTTTTAAGGAGTCTTCCAACTTCCAACTTTCAAAACTTCCAAGAGTTTTTTGAAAGGCATTTTTTTTGTTTCTATCTTCATGTAAATACATACAACACCAATTAAATGATTAAATTAAAGGATCAATGTGCACTAAACAGCTAGTCTCTTACAGTGATTCTCAATTTCAAAAATTTTACTATAAATTTGAAGGATCCAAATATTTAAATTGTAATGCTATGTTTTATTGAACTTTGATCAGTGATGAAATCAGAATCAAGATGATTTTTCTCAGTTTATAAAACTAGTTAGAACAATGCATAAACCTCTCAATCTCCTCAGTTTCCTACTAGTGGCATTGAGACAGGGACTATAATGTCCAGAGAAAGATACATTCTCTGTCTTGCTAAAGTGGTCAATAAAAAAACACAACCCCAAATATAAGAAATCATTACTCAGATTTTTGTTCTTCAATGCAAGTTCAAATAGACAATTTCCATAGACAGAAATGAAGGAAAAAAAAACCTCCAAGGTAAATATCAAGTTGTTACGAATATACTATGCCTCCATGTAATTTAGTTATTTGTATTGATAATTTTGGTAATGCAAAACTGGTCAAAGCTATTGTATGAAAGAAAGAATCATATAATAGGACACATCATGTATAATATTAATATATCTATTTCTTAGTTACATGTTTATTTTGTTGATCTTTTCCTTATTTCCCTCAAAAATACAGGTTTTGTATTCATGACCCAGAGATTTGAATTCTCTCAAAAATGCCTCTGATAAACTTCAAAATCATCTCTTTTCAGAACTTTCATCACCAAACACCAAACTTGGAACATGTCACTGTCATCAAATGCATATTTCTTAATGCTTGCTATGAGAATGAGCTAAAGAAAGATTCATTTTTTACCCTTTATAACTTTTCAATAATGACTTGCTATGAGAAACTAACAGGTTGTCATTAAACATTTTATACGGGGTTGGGGGGGAAGTCACGTCAACTGATTTCCTTGACATACTGTTTCTATTGGAAGATCATTATTATAAGAAGTGTCCTTTGTTATAGCCAGTATCCTATTCTGCAAAGGACTGTAAAAGGTGACATAATAAAAAAAAAAACATAATAAATGTGGCAACTCTGGCAATCTCCATCAGAACTTATATACATTAAATGAGCTGAAGTATATCAAGTCAAGCAATAAATTCGCATGAAGTTGTTGTTTTGATTTCAATGTTAGCAGCTCTTTTACAAACTCTTAATTTCCCTTTCTCATTTTCTATAATAACCACCTTATCTTGGTCTCTCAATTCCTTTTAATTATTTCAAACAAAGAACCTACACAGTCTACATTCCCAACAGTCCCAGGTAATTTGTACTTAATAAAGGTTATTATTGTACAAGAAGGAATGGAAGAAGGCTATTTCAGCCCATTCTTTTGATTCCATAATACCCCTCAATGGGACAAATTAAGAATTTGAAAGATCATAGTGAGTCCTATTTGAACAATGTAATCAAGCATCTTTCTGTAAATACTTTCTACTATCCCATGTTGAAGCTGATTTTTTTTTGACGAGTTTAACTTTTCTGAAAGGATGATTTTAATACTGAAGTCATTACTGAAATAAACATTTGAAAGAGATATGCATTAAAGCTGGAAATTTTTACATTACATTCATCCAAAATTCCTAATCCAGAAGCATGGAGGATCTTACCACATGCTACAAAGTTGTATTTTACTTAGCTCAGAATGTGTAGCTAATCCACCCTTTTGAAAGAACATTTAGATTTTGATTGTAAGATACTATTGAATTCTTCTTCATCACTACATAATAGGACTGATTTTCTCTCTTGGATTAACAGATTTTACTAATACTAATTTTTTAACTTGTTCTCACTTTGTGGCTTTGGCACTCCAATTTTTTCCTGGTTAAAAACGACTTCAGCCTATGATTTTTTAGAAGTTTCCATATACCCTGATTCACACATTTAGCAGGAGAACCAACACTACCTGTTCAAAATTTCCTTAAGAAGGACAGAAAAATAGTATAGCGAATGTGTTGTATATGGCTATATATATGTGTGTCTATGTGTTTACATTCATACATACATACTTGTGTGTATGTATGTGCATGTATTCAATATGTGTGAGTATATGCAGTGGCATTAAACTTGAATAGAGATGGATATGGGAGGAGGTACGTGTTGACTTAGAAAACCTGAAATTGACCTCATCTGTGTTGTATTTCTAAATTATTATTTTTTAAACATTTCATAATTACATTTTAATCTGTTTTAATTCATGCTCAGGAGATTTGCAGACTGTACATTCTTACTGGCCATTTGACACCTCTATGTATGTACAGTCCCTGTGGCTCCAAAAAACACACTAGGAGTCTTTGTTTTGTTTTGTTTATCTTTTTCAGTTCTAAGTGCAGAGAGCAGAATCTGGGGCCTAGAGCTTGAGCCATAGTGACCTTGGAGTCCGGGATTCTAGAACAGGTGTTACAATAAGCCCAGCAAGGAAGATATGAAAAGGTAGGTCCAGGAATGTATACCCAGGGGGAACTTTAGACTTTAAATTTGTGAAACTAATGCTATCTAGAAACTAAACTAAACTGCAAACTTAATACTCCTCCACTAACCAAAGACCAAGGTGAAAATGGGAATGATAACCCTGACATCTTGAGGAAAAATGTATGTTTGATCTTTTTACACCTTTGAAGTAAATAGTTCTCTGTAAAAGCTAAGTAATTAAGTAGCATGCAAGTGCTTGGACCCTTAAAATCAAAGGATCATGATTGGCAGGGTTTAAGGCAATGCCATAGACGAGACCCATCTCCCTACCGTAATTGTACTAGGGTAATGGAGTGGTGTGTGAAATACAGCATATCTCACCATCTCACCTGTGGGAAAAGGGGGCCAAGGGGGAGAGAGGGGGAGAGAGGAAGAGGGAGAGAGAGAGAGACAGAGAGAGAGAGAGAGAGAGAGAGAGAGAGAGAGAGAGAGAGAGAGAGAGAGAGAGAGAGGGAGAGAGAGAGAGAGAGAGAGAGAGAGAGAGAGAGAGAGAGAGAGAGGAAAAGTGATAGATGGATAATGAAGATGAAGATGAAGATGATGAGTTAGACATATAGGTAGGTAAGTAGAATAGAAAGATAAAAGAAAAATGATAGATAGTAGATATAGAACTATAGTAGACTTTTATTTTATGTTTCTATATATGAATATATCAAGAGAGCTATAGATATGTGTGTGTGTGTATGTATAATTAAACAAAATAACGGTCTTTTTTCCTCCTACACTATGGTTTACATATTGGCTTCTAATTCTCAAACTATATTTACATAAAAAAAATTTTCACTACACAAGGCATCAGCTCACTTTTAGACAGTGCTTTAATGCATTTAAAACATGATTTTCACAAAGCTCAATCTTTACATAGTTGATTTCCCCTACTAAAAGATGAAGTTCTCCTCTTTCAATTTATGCACTTTTATTACTTTTCAAAAGACCACATTTTCTTTGGAAAGCACATCTAAACACAGAAGAAACATTTTAAATGGAGATTTAAAAACAATCTTTATAGGTCCCTAGTGATATCATCCTACCTTTCCTTTAAAAAGATCTCTGAAGTGACATTTCACTTATGTTAGCCAGTAACATTCTATTTCTTCTATATCCTTTATTTTTCTTATTTGGAATCTGGCAGGAAGGTAACAATAAACCTTTAACAAGTTTCTAAAATTTTCAAACTATTGTTCTGGAAATACAAAATAAAAGATGAAAAAAAGTCCTTGCTTTCTGTGTGCTTTCTCTAACTATATCTATCTAAGAACTACCATATTTATGCAGATAGTGATGGAAAAATAATTTGAAGCAGGAGAGAGGGGAAGCAATGAGGAATATCAGGAATGACTACCACAGGTGATAATACCCATTTGAACCCTTAAAGGAGGCTAAGGATTTTAAGAAGTGGAGGTGTGAAAAGGAAGTGCATTTCAGGCAAGCAAGATGATAAAGTATGCCTGCAAGGTGGGAGATGTAATGCCAATTTGGTGGACAATGGTGTTAGCCTTTGATAAGCCCAAAGACCACAACTTCTGGGATAAGAACTCATTATTTGACAAAAACTGCTGGGAAAACTGGAAAAGAGTATAGCAGAAACCACGCATAGACCATAATCTCACACCATATACCAAAGTAAAGTCAATATAGGTTCATGATTTAGATATAAAGGCTGATACTATAAGCAAACTGGAAGAGCAAGGAACAGTTTACCTGTCAGATTTATGGAGAACAGAAGAATTCATGACCAAACAGGAGACAGAGAACATTATGAAATGCAAAATGGTTAACTTTGATTACATTAAATTGAAAAGATTTTGCACAAACAAAGCCAATGAAACCAAGATTAGGAGGGAAGTAGAAAACTGGGAAAGAATTTTTACAACCAGTGTCTCTGATAAGGGCCTCATTTCTAAAACAGATAGAGAATTAAGTCAAATTTATAAGAATACAAGCCATTCCCCAATTGACAAACGGTCAAAGGATATGAACAGGCACTTCTCAGATGAAGAAATTAAAACCATCTATAGTCATGTGAAAATATGCTCTAAATCACTATTTTTTTTTCTTTCAGCCAAAGACAAGGTTTATTAGAACATCCATCATATTAGGCAGACTCTTAAGGAGTCTGAACATTAGTAAACTATTGGCCAGATTTTAAGAATCTGAGCAGTGGCTAGATTATAAAACTCTCAGCAGTGGCTAGATTATAAGAATCTGAGCATCTTAATGGAGACAAGATGGACCTTATATACAGAAAAACTGTGGGAGGGATCTAGGAGTGGCCAAGTAGTTTGGGGTGACTGGAGGAGGGATCTAAGGAGATCTGGATGAGAGTGGCCAGTAAACTAGGGTAAACAGAACTCCTGGGACCTGGACAATGGAGCCTAGCTGAGATTAAGTGTGGGAAATGGCCAGGGGCTATAAGGAGGTAAGACAATGGAGGGGAGATTAGGTGTAGCCACAATGAAAGGCCAACTGATGGGATTTTTTAGCATCAGGCTAACTCCAGAGATTTAGCAATGTGGGAAAGTCCAGGGTTTTTCCTTTCTTGGGTCTGGATCCCATCCTCATCATTTCCCCCTCAAACAAATGGGACCCAAATTCTTTTGGAGTAATGGGGGAAGATCTCAGCTTCTGAAACTGCTTCCTGCTGGTAAGGGGTGTAGAGCTGTCCCTGCCTCGAGGGGGTCCCAAAGAGGAGGTTGACTGGAACCAAACACAAGCTGCATGCAGTGAACAATGTAGGCACAGTGGCTGATATTCGCTGTTTGCTACCAACTGTAGGTGAATGGCCCATAGTCTGGAAGACATAAATCTGACAGAAAAAACTACAGAGCCCAGATACAAAGCAGGGACTAGATTTCTGGCCCAACTTTGAGAGGATAAAACATCCTTAGCTCTGTTTGGATTCAGACAATACAGTTTTCCAACCATGCTGTATCAAATCCACCTCATAGCCAGACTCAGGAATAGCCAGGTGGGTAACATTCCCTTTCAAAGGAACATAATGGGGAAACTGATCCAGGAGGATCCCATCTTAGACTGAGGCTAAAATTGTCCTCTCAGTTTTTCCCAATGCTGACTTCCCACCAGTATCACATTCTCTGAGTAGCTTGTGGCATTTCTCTCAGATCCATCAGACAACTCAAAATAAAATCCTATGAGCTTTTACCTCAAACAGCAAGTTTTACTAATCACAGCTTAGGAAAAACTTTTCCAGGATTTACATCTCAAACTTAAATTTGTCCTGCTGTAAAAAGTCAATCATTAAAGATTTCTATACACTTGCAAATTCTCAGCAAGCCATAAATAACCCAAACAAACTTTTTGGCTAGCTTACACATTAAAACATTAACCAACAATAGCCAAATTATTTTAATGGTAACCAAATTATGTAAAGTTGCTTAACATAACTGATACCAAAAGTTCACCAAATTCAAACTTGAAACAAACCCATTACCAATCAGGTGACTTCAGTTTTGTTAAATGCACTTCCAAATTACTTTACACAGAGAATCAACATCTCATCATTAGCAGTTAAAACTACAAATTTAAAAGAGCTGCTTACCCAAGTCTGGAGGCTAGCTTCATTATCCAAGTTTGGAGGCTAAGTTCATTACCTTGAGCAGGATATGCTGAACCTGGGTGATGCTTCAAGGCAAAGGTTGCCCTAGAGTCCAAGACCATTGCCAGGGGGGCCCACACCATAGCTGCTGCCCCTCCCCCCTCCTTCCTTTCCCAGGTAGAGTTGGGCGAAATCAAAGGTGAGGGGTAAAGGGTGAAACTCTCTTCTCCTATGAGAGGGGTTAACAGATACCCTCTTGACTCCAGGGAAGGGAGTGACCAGGTTGTACAGGTGTTTCAAAACTCCTTAATGATCAATCACACAACCTCCAGAATATGCCAAGATATTTTTAGCTTTTCTAAATTTGGGATTCCCTGGTACTTTCCCTGCAACTTCCATGAAGGAGGATTCAGAGGTGCAGAGGGAAGGGAGTAAGTAAGCCTCAAGGAACCAAAAAGCAACTGCAGTTTTCCCCAATTCCCTAGTGCCTAGGGAATTAAGAGAATTGAGCATACACTTCCAGATGGGTCATCTGTCCTTGTCCTTTATGCTGCAGAAGGTTTACCCAGGTCCATGGCCTTGAACTGACCCAGTAGACTGAAAGCCTGAGAGAGTCAGGCTCAGTGAGAGACAGCCTTGTAACTGTCTGCTTTTCATGCAGACACCTCCAAGCCTTGGTACTTGGAGATCGACCCCAACTGCAGAGCAAGAAAGGAGGGAGGGGAGGCTTACATACCTTCCAGTCTTGGCTGGAGAAGAACTTGGGGTTAGGCAGTTTCCCAGTACAGGCCATCAAAATGATGTGGTTTAGGTGTTTAGGAGTGCGGGGACCCCAAAATCACAATATGTGGGTCCTGCCTGAAAGAATTTGACCCAAGCCTTCTTTCAGCCAAAGACAAGGGTAATTAGAACATCCATCATATTGGGTAGACTCTTAAGGAGTCTGAACATTAGTAAGCTATTGGCTAAATTTTAAGAATCTGAGCAGTGGCTAGATTATAAAAATCTGAGCCTCTAAATCACTATTGATTAGAGAAATGTAAATCAAAACAACTCTGAGGTACCACATCAGGCCTATCAGATTGGCCAACATGACAAAACAAGAAAATGATAAATGTTGGAGAAGATGTGGGAAAATTGGAACATTAATGCACTGTTGGTGGAGTTGTGAACTGATCAAACCATTTTGGAAAGCAATTTGGAACTATGTCCAAAGGGCTATAAAAATGTGCATACTCTTTCACCCAGCAATAGGAATTCTAAGGCTGTATCCCAAAGAGATCATAGAAATGTGAAAAGGACCCACATGTACAAAAATATTTATAGCAGCTCTTTTTGTGGTGGCAAAGAACTGGAAATTGAGGAAGAAGTTGTAGTATATGAATGTAATGGAATACTATAGTGCTATAAGAAATGATGAGCAGAAAAACCAGGAAAGACTTGTATGTATGGACTGATGCTAAGTGAAGTGAGCAGAACCAGGAGATCATTGTATACAGTAACAGACACATTATGCAATGACTAATTTTGATAGACTTAGCCCTTCTCAGCAATGCAAGGATCTAAGACATCTCCAAAAGTCTGATGATGGAAAATGCTATCCACATCCAAAGAAAGAACTATGGAGTGTAAATACAGATCATAGCATATTATTTGCTCTTTTTTTTTCTTCTATTTTGTTTCCTCTTTCTTGTGGTTCTTTCTATTGGTTCTAATTTTTCCTTACAACATGACTAATGTGAAAATATGTTTAATTGGAATGTATATGTATAGCCTAAATCAGATTGTGCACCATCTTGGGGAAGGAGGTGGGGAGGGAGGGGGAGAACAATTTAAAACTCAAAAGCTTATGAAAATGATTGTTGATAAATCAAAATAAATTAATAAAAAAGTAAAAAAAAAATTAGAAAGAAAACCAAGTGAATAAATGGCAATTATGTGTATTATTCTGGAAAAATAGAATGGAGGTCTTTCAATGCTAAACTACAGAGTGTATATCATAGAGGTAATAGCCAGCCAGTAAAGTTTGTTTTTGTTTTTACTTGTTTTCATCTGGGAACTTCATAGCAAAGCTTGTAGTTTAGGAGGATTGTTTAGGCAGGTACCTAGTGGATGAATATCAAAATGGAAAGTCTGGAATAAGGGATACTGATAAGGAAACCATTATAATAATCCAGGTGAGAGATTATGAAGGTCTAAACTAGTCTTAGGAGTATGATTAGATAAAAAGGGCAGCTGAAAAGATACTATGGAAGTACAATCAACAAGACTTGGCAACTGATTATATATCAGAGGTAAAGGAAAAGGAAGGGTCAAAGATGACTCTGATATTGCAGACTGACTGATGGGAAAAACATGGTACTTTCCACAGAAATACTGAAAGCAGGAGAAAAGACAGCTTTTTGTTGTTTTCTTTTGTTATTGGTGAGAAAACCATAACGAGTTCTAAGCATATATTTAGTTTGAGCTACCTAACAGAGTAGGCAGTCTAAATCTTTCCTCTTAAGAATGGTAGACATTTCCAATTCATTCTGCCTCTTATCCTTTACATGAAGATTAAAAAAAAATGAGAATAAAGAGGTGAATAGAAGGCTGAAAGGTAGCCTACACATAAGTCTGGTCAATTTCAGACCCTGTTAAATACTGTTACGTAAAGATAATCATAACACATTTAACAATAAGAATAACTATAGCAAATACCACAGAGGCAAAACACACACACACACACACACACACACACACACAATTGTCATTAAATCCCAGGGCAGAAAGGTTGTTGCTAGCTATGAGAGATCAAGAAAGACTTCATGGAGGAGGTTACATTGGAGGAGGGTGGCTTCATAAAAATTAAATAGCTAGATGTGAAAAGGAATTCTAGGCATATGGAATAACATTAGTAAAAGGGAGAAAGGAAGAGAACAAGCATTTACTAAGCATCTACTATGTGCCAAGCTCTATGCTAAACATTTTAAGAATATTTTCAGAGTGTCAGGAAAATGTGAAATATATTTAAGTGGCAGAGAATAATCCTTCTTACTAGAGATTTAGAATGCCTGAAACAAGATAAGATGAGATAAGTAATAAAAGGCAGGGCAAGGTAAGGTTATAGAAAGCTTTGAATGGCAGGCAATATAATTTGATTCTTACTCAAAAAGAAATAGGGAGTCACTGAAGAATTTTGAGCACATTGATAGCATGAGTAGATCTATGAACAAGGAAGATCACAGAAAATGTAGAAAATAGATTGGATGTGGGAAGTCCTGTTAAAAGGCTCCTGTAGTATGTCAAGTGGGTCTATTGAGAGCCCATAGTAGTGTGTGACAAAGACAATGGAGAAGAGACCAAGAGACATGACATAATGTGAAAGCTAAGTAAAATCAAAGCTACTTGGCAATAAATTGTATATGAGAGGTGAGGAAAAGGGAAAATTCAAAATAGCAATGAAGTTTTGATTGTAGAAGATTATTTGGTTTTATCACTGACAGAAATAGAAAAGTAAAAAGGAAGACAAGTATATGCAGAAAAATAATGTTTTGTTTTGAATACATAAAGTTTAAAGTTCCCTTGGGCTATCCTGTTAAAAAAAAAGTTGGATATGTGATTTTGGAACTTGTGAAAGAGATGAAGGATATAAAGAGAGATTGGAAGTCATCCACGTAGAGCTAAGAGTTGAAGCCATGGGAACGAACATGATCACCAAAGTATAGAAAAAGAAGAGGAGACCAAAGAGAGAACCTTGGAAATATTCACATGAAGGCAAGAAGACCTATAAAAGGCTAATGAAGAGCAGGCAAATAGGTATGGGTTGGGGAAACTAGAACTGTGCAATATTTTCAAACTGATGAATGGGGGAGTATCCAGAAAGGGAAGTCATAAATAAATAATGCTTTAGAGATATAAAAAAGAAAGAGAACTGAAAAAGGTCATTGGATTTTGTTATTAGGAGATCACTACTGCATCCAAGAAAGCAGTTTTAATAGCATAGTAAGGCCAAAAGCCAGATTACGAGGGAATAAGAAGAGATAGTAATTAATTGACTAGGAAACGGAGGCATTGAGTGTAGAGAATTTGTCTGTGAAGTTTGGCAATAAAAGGAAAGAGAGAGATTGGGTGGTCACTGTGTGGAGTAGAAGGCTCCAGGGAAGGTTTTGCTAGAAGTATGGTCATCTGAAAATGTTTATAGGCATGTAGGAAGAAACCAGTAAAGATCAAGAGATTAAAGATGCATGATAAAGGGAATAATTGCTGGAGCAATATCTAGGAGGAAGGATGAGGGGGTGGGATAAAGGACCAACCAGAAGGATTAATCATAATGAGAATTTGTGACTCTAAGGAGGACTGAGTCTCTGCTGATAACGAGAACTGTGGAACACTGGACCAGATTGAAGGAGCTCTCTTCAGATTGTCCAACTTCCTCAGCATTTTGATTTCTCTCCCTTGGATATCCTCCACTTTGTCAATGCCTCCACTAAAATCTGAGCTCCAAAATATAACATATTGTCCCAGATGTTCTATAATCAGCATGGAGCATAATATAAACATAATCTAGCTTTTTCTGGTCACTATTCTAAAGGACATTAGGCGATATAATTGCTATTATCGTTATTTTTTTTTTACTAAATAGTAGATTTGTTTAATGAGGAAATAATACTGGGTTCATCAAATGCTTAGTTCTCCAAGTACTTGGACTGTAAATTATATAAAATTAGATTGAATTCAACTATCCTTGTGGACCAAAATATATTCCATAAATATTTTAATCTTAACTTAGAGAAACTTGTCAAGGTCATATAAGAACTATTACATGAACTACTAACTATTCTTGAGGTTATGAAATGTTTTCTGAAATTAATATTTTTGTTTGCTCTTTGACAATTGGTGTTCTCTGTTTTAAATCAAATCACAGAGCGTAAATAATAAAACCACTAGAAAAGGTGATTCTTGCCGTTGGCCCAAATGCAGCAATAAAAAAAAGAAACCTCCTGAAATTTTCCTCTTAATGTCAGAAAACTAAACCTAAGATTGCCTAAGATGAGCCTCTATAATAGGAATGGGCGAACTATAGTCAGCAAGTCAAATCCCCTATGTCACAAATCTTGGATGCCACCTGTTTTGGCACACCTCTGAGCTAAGCATGTTTCTATCTTTTTAAATAAAGTTGTATTATATTTTGTAATGTAAAATAAAGAAAATACCTGGGACTGCACAAAAAATGAATTGGTCCAGATTTGGCCCAGGGCCCATAACCTGTTGACCTCCACTTAAGAATTGGCACAGCTAGGTGATGCAATAGATAAAGTGCCAGGCCTGGAATCAGGAACACCTGTGTTCAAATCTGGCCTCAGACACTTAGTGATTGTGTAACTTTGGGCAAGTCACTTAACCTTGTTTGACTCAGTTTCCTCATCTGTAAAACAAGCTGGAGAAGGAAATGGACAGCCACTCCAGTATTTTTGTCAAGAAAACCCCAAATGGGGTCATAAAGAGTTGGACATAGCTGAAAAGACTAACAACAACTCTAGAATTAAAGTTCACAAATAGGACTCTGAGTTGTCTTCTTTCTCTAGTCTATCGCATCTTTTTTGGTGAATGCTACCTACTTCAAGCCTTATCACCCCAAAGCTGAACTACTGCAAGATTCCCCTAAATAATCTCCCTGCCTTAATTCTTTTGCCTCTACAAAACAGGCTTTGGTGAACTCCTCAGTTTACATGCATTCAATCATCTTCTTTGTACAAATAACTCTTAAGTCTACGTTTTTTTGTTATTGTTGTTTCAGTTGTGTCTGACTCTTTATCTTATCCATCCACCTGTGCCACTTAACTGCCCTGAGAGGTTAGGAGACAGAATGAGATTTTTCAGTAATACAACACTACACTGCCCCCTTGAGTTTAATACTTGGAAGATAACTTCCCATCTGTCTTTTCCTTCCCTTGCATGGCATCAAGAAGAGAGACTCTCCCAAGACTGAAAGCTCTCAGTGGATAGGAGGCTCATAACCGCTTGCTGCTTATAGTCATAGTGTCTTCCATTGAGCTACTGATTGGCAAATAAGAAACATGGTGGCTATGGTAGAAACCCAAAATAGAAGTGGGGCCAAGGCATTGGGAATGAAAGACTAAGAAATGACTAGAGACAAAGATAGAATATAATATATTGGTAAGCACTGTAAAACCTCAGATTCAACTAATTTCATCCAGGAAGCCAAAGCTAAACTCCAACAGATTCCTTACCTTCGTTTTATCCAGTTATTTGCAGAACTACCATGAGTGGATTCTCATCAAGAAACCTTTTTTGCTAATCTTTTTCATGCCCTAGGAGTAGTAATGGTATTTAAAAGAATCATTTGAAAAAATGATCACAGGAAACAATGTCTTTACAATTTTGCTATGAGAGCCTTTTTTTTTTTTTGTTATTCACTTTACTGTATTTTATACATTTACATGGCTACCTAAAAATCATTTAATTCTTATGAATGAGATTCAAAGCTCAAGAGCCATAGCTTTTCCAAATGTGGGGTAAGGGTGAGCCAAATCAAGATTTCCATCATTTTAACATTTCAGAGCAATATTCCATTTCTTTTTTCTCCCTAGGCTGAATTATGAATCCAGCCAACATCATTCCATGAGTCCTAGTGGTTTGGGAGAGGTGTCAGGGGCAGAAATATAAGACTCTGCATGTGAGCACTCTCTGGTCAACAGTAGAGATAACTGCAGCCATTGGGAAATGTCATCTACTCTGATTTTAAAAAAAAATGATTGGTGGCTTGAGTATAATGCCACCTGTGGCCAATTTATTTGTTGCTCCCTGAAACTCATTAATTGATTAATTTATTAACTGAGGGCCTGTGTGTCTATATATAGGTTAGAGAAAGTACAGGAAAAAAAAAAACCTAGCATTGACACAATTGATATGGCAGCATCCTTTGAGGTTATGCCTAGCTCTTACCATTGCCACAAGAATGTTTTATTCCTCCAGTAAAATTCATTTTTGTCTTACCTCCCTAGAATCTACCACAGTGTCCTACATCTATAGAACTCACTGCATAAATGCTTGCTGAATTGAATTGGATTGATACAAAATGTTTACATGGTTTCCCCTTTTATTCCAATGAAGTATCATTAGTGAACACACTTTAAATAGAAACTTTATCACAAATCTACTTATTTATAGACAATGTATTCAGGAGGCATGAACAAAGTTCTCATCCTTTAACACTGTTAAGTTACCCTGTCTAGTCTTTGTCACATCCTCTCTACTACAGATTCTTGGAACAAAAGATGATTACAAGGAAAATCCTGGATGGAGATGTGATCCAAAGATGTACTTGTTGGAAGATACCAAGATTGAATCTGGTCAATGCAAGACTAGAGCTTGGGTTATAAGCCATTACATCTTTGGAATCTCTGTCTCTGAAGATTCCAGGCTTTGAAAAGTTTAAGTCTTTCCTAATCATAACATATTTCTATACAGGGATCAGCAATGCTATTTTTTTCCTGGAGTATAAGCTACATGGGTTAACCCTTTAGTGACTCTTCAATGAAGTGGGGGGGAAATGCTTTCTCTGTGCCACTGGGAAACTATAGATAGATAGATAGATAGATAGATAGATAGACAGACAGACAGACAGACATACACAAACTTAAATGGATTTATTAATGTTATTCCTTTTAGATAATTTATAATAGGTTTAGATAAATTTATACTCGTACTCAAGGATAGGAGGTAAAACATCATTCATTGAAGTACTAAACAAAGTCTTCAGTGTTTCAAAAGTGTATAGTCTTTAATGGATATATCCATATGGATAAAAGGGGCCTTTCCAGTCATGGTCAGAATGTTGTCACTCCAAACCCATCATGTTGTCCTGGGCTGCTTTTAGTAGACATTTTATTAAATAGCAGGGGGTTCAATAGGTAGTACTCTTTCATTATTTTTTATGCCACATGTCAAAGCAGTTTGGCTTCCAATAGTTTTACTTAACCAAATAATTTAAAATGTTACGAATATTAAAAAAGAAAAAAATATATATTTAGTATTAAATGAAAAATAAAATAATTGATTTAAGGACCAATTGTTCTAATTTCATTATTAGATATTTGCAAACTCATAACACTTCCTCTGAGGTTCCCTTTTAGGTACATCCTCCATTTTTTTGTTACATTATCTCATCAAGATTAAACTTTTCATATAATTTCTATTTTTAATCTTGTATTTCTACAATTCAATTTAGTATTGTCTCCATTTAAATCTATTTCTTTAATTTTGTTCCTTGTATTTATTACTATTTTGGTTGTGTTATGGTGGTGAGGAAGTTTAATATTTCTGGGTTTTTACAATATTTATTTATAATTTTCTAGCCACACAGGTTATTTTTGTGATGATAGTATGTGGCACTAAGAAATAGATTCTTTAGACCTAGGTCTTTTTCACTTGAAGTCCAATACTCTATCCATTATACTTCATTACCTCTTCAGTTTAAAACAAAAAGAGGTTTAATACCAAAGAAGATACCGGCAAAACATTAAAATGATCTATCCCCATGGTTAAATCAAAGAGAGGGTACTTTCTTTCATTAAAAATAAAAAAAAGGGGGGGAATCACTGGAGGAAACAATGGTTCATTATCATGTCCTTGAGAATGTGTGAAATGTGATCCCTATTTACAACTTTCCCCTACATTCCCCCCACCCTGTATCACTGCCTTATTCGGGTTGAGGGGCTTATGTACTCCATGAAACTAAGAGCTATGTCATTCAGGGTCACCCAAGTCAAACAGGTCATAGTAGAGAGTTCTGACAAAAGGTGACCCACTGGAGAAGGAAAGGGCAAACCTCTCCAGAATCTCTGCCAAGAAAACCTTATGGACAGTACTAAAATGATGAAAAAGATGACATTGAAAGATGAGCCCCTCAGGTCAGAAGGTATCCAATATACTCCTGGGGAAGAGCAGAGGACAATTACACATAACTCCAGTACTAATGACATGTCTGAGTCAAAGCCAAAGGAAGCTCAGCTGTGGATACATCTGGTGATTAAAGGAAATTCTTATGCTGTGAAGATCAATATTGCATAGGAACCTGGAATACAAGATCTATGAACCAAGGTAAGCTGGATGTCGTCAAGCAGGAGATGGAAAAATTAAACTTTGGCATCTTGGGGTCAGTGTACATAAATGGATGGGAATGGGTGAATTTAACTCAAGTTATCACTACATATACTACTATGGGCAAGAATGCCTTAGAAGAAAAGGAGTAGCCCTCATAGTCAATGAAAAAGAACTAGAAAGCAAATTGTCAACATTACTAGAGAAAGCAAGGGAGATCCAGAAAAAAAAAAAGAAAGAAAATCTACTTCTGCTTCATTGACTACACTGTATAAATCACAACAAAATGTGGCAAGTCATCAAAGAGATGGAAGTGTCAAATCATCTTACTTGTCCTCTGAGAAACCTGTATGTGGGCCAAGAAGCAACAGTTAGAACTGATCATGGAAAACTGATTGGCTTAAGATTTGAAAAGGAGTATGACAAGGGAGTATAATGACAACTTATTTATTTAACTTATGTGCAGAGTAAATCATATAAAATGCCAGATTGGATGAATCAAAAGCCAAAATTAAGGTTGCTGGGAAAAAATATCAACAATCTCGGATATACAAATATCACTCTGATGGAAAACAGTGGAAAGGAATTAAGAAGTCTCTTGATAAGAATGAAAAAAAGAGAGTAAAAAGCTGGCTTGAAGCTTAACATCAAAAAACAAAAACTAAGCACTTGGCAACTGGTCCCATCACTTCCTGGCAAACAGAGGGAGAAGAAATGGGAAGTAGTATCAGATTTTATATTCGTGGGCTCAAAGATCACTGCATATGGCAACTTCAGCCACAAAATTAAAAGACACTTGCTCTTAGAAAGAAAGCGATGGCAAATCTGGACTGCATACTAAAAAGCAAAGATATCACCTTGCTGACAAAGGTCCATATAGTCAAAGTTATGTTTTGTTTTGTTATGTTTTGTTTTGTTTTTTCAGTAGCAATGGAAGGCTGTGAGAGGTGGACTGTAAAAATGCTGATAGACATAGAATCAACACTTTAAAATTGTAGTGCTGGAGAAGACTTTTGAGAGTCCCTTGGACAGCAGGAAGATCATTATCAGTCAATATTTTAAGAAATTAACTCAGGCCATTCACTCAAAGGTCACATACTGAAGATGAAGCTTAAATACTTTGGCCACATAATGAGAAGACAGGACTTATTGGAAAAGACCCAGATGCTGCGAAAGATTGAAGGCAAAATAAAAGGGGAAAAAGCAGAAGATGAGATGGATAAATAGTGTCATGGAAACAATGAACATGAACTTGGATAGACTTCAAGAGATAATGGAGGACAGAAGAGACTTGGCATGGCATGGTGCATGGGGTCATGAAGAGGGGGACAGGACTGTACAACAACCTACATTCCTGTCATGGTATAGATAGACATAGTGAGGCACTCACTCCTCCACTTCTCTTAGGATGTCTAAAGAAAGAATCACTGTCCATAATTCTTAAATACTGCCAGTTATATGGATACACAGGAGGAATAAACATAATACAAATTGATAAAATAGGATAATGCTGAAATTTGCAGAGTTCTGGGGAAACAGATATAATTTAAGATAAAATTTGCCATCCCATTGGGAGATTTCAAGATCTCCCACAAAAATTTGTGTTACCGTTCTCTATATAAAATACAAACATAACCTGTAAAATAAATGTGTCAGAAACACTTATCTTTTCTGGTCAGTCATTAGTGCATTTTTCCATTGTAAAATTGTACTCTCGAGCTTAAGTTGAAATATTAAATTAGAAATCCCTGGGGTTTCTGACCTCTTCCTACAAATTGTTTATTTGGACATTTAATTTCACTCTGAAAAATGCTTCAATGCCTCATCAATGGAGCATAAAAATTATCTGTACCTTATAATACTTACAAAAAAGGCAAGGGAAATCACTCATTAAAAAGAAACTCATTTTGTTTAACTAATTAAACCATTATTTTGGAGAAGATAGTGTTTGTTTGTTTTTTTTTTTAATGATTTAGCCTTATCTATTAACTGCCTTACAAAAGTCAGTCAGTAATATCAATGTAAAGAAGTGTGGTCATCAATGGCCACAGTTTGTACATCAGTCATTAGACATTCAAGGAAACTGTACTCTCAAAAGTTAGCAATGGTCTCTTAACTGACAATTCTAAAAGTCTTTTCTCAAGTCTCATTCTTTTTGACTTCTCTGAGATTGTTGGTACTGCTAATCACCATTTCCTCCTAAATAATCTCCTATTTCTAGGTTTTCATGACATTATTTTCCCAACTTCCCCTATGACCTATATGACAAATCTTTCCTGGTCTTCTTTGCTAGAACTTTATCCATACCATGCCCAATAACCATGGTTGTCCTGAAGACATTCTTATAGGCATTTTTCTTTTACTTATGACATCCAAGTGCCTCATTTTGTCCCAACCTCAAATCTGAACTAACAAGTACATCACATCCAACCTTAACATGATTCTAACTCTTCGAGACTATGTATTGCAGAGCTAGTACTCCTATGCATTAATGGAGGGAGTTTCACATACAGTTTTCTACACGGATGAATTCAAAAATCCTTGAGACAGACAGAGAGAGAGAGAGACAGATAGACAGACAGACAGACAGACAGAGATAGAATATGATAAATCAGAAAATAATGATCATTATAACTTGTGTTAAATGAAAACATACTAGGTTAAGAGGTTAGAGTCCTAAATTTTAATTGTGCTCTTCCTGTAACCAGCTTTGTGATGTTGAACAAGGTCTTTAGTTTTCCTTGACCTGTGTGACAGGATTAATGTATGACAGCCATTCCCCACAATTTGGGTTATCTCTACTCCCACTCCTTTCCTCCTGAAACAGGGATTGTTTTTGTTTAGTTGTATCAGTAGTGTCCACTTGGAGTTTTCTTGCCAAAGATACTGGAATGTTTAGCTATTTCCTTCTCCAGCTCATTTTATAAATGAGGAACTGAAGCATACAGAGTTAAGTAATTTTCCCAGGTTCACACATTAAGTGTCTAGAAGCTGGATTTGAATTCATGAAGATGGGTTTTTCTGACTCTAGACTGACACTCTATCTACTGCATTACCTAGCTGCCCTGAGACAGGGATTAATTTTTCCTAAAAGGAGACAAAATGACCCTAGGACCCGATGGACACTTGTTTCTCTAACACAGATTCATTTCCCCTACTACTAAAATGAGGTAATCCCAGGATCTTCCTCCTTTCCTCTTGAAACACAGATATTAGTTTTATGTAAGAGCAGACAAAGCTATCATTATCCCTAGACATGTTTGGCCTCAGCTTCCCTGGCAGCTTCCTCATCACTTAAAGCCATAAACGTACCAGCCACACATAGTCTAGGCCTTTCAGCCTTGGTAAGTGCCTGAGAGTATTTAAGTCACCATACCCTTATAACCTGCTTTTCCAAATGTACTTTGGTGAAGGGTGAGGAAAGCTGTGTTACCTAAAATGAAGGTAAGGGCCAATGTATGCTTGTTGCCGTGTTACAACAAAATAAAATTCCATTTTGTTAACTGCAATAATTTAACAAATACCTCATTTCATCCTCAAATTAATCCTAAACCAAGAGAGTGCCGGCATTAGGCCTGCCTCTAACAGCCTGTTTCTTCGTGTGTAAAATGAAGTAGTTGGTTAGAATACATGATTACTTTTAAGGTAGCATTTAGCTCTAAAATTCCATGATACTATTTCACTGAAAAATAAAGACCTTAAATATTATGGTGTGGTCACAAAAACAAACAAACAAACATGTCAAGAGGAGATAAGACTAATCTAAAATCCAAACTAGTGTTATTTCCAATTGCAGTAGTATTACTACAACCATAATGGCTTAGATGTAATTAGCAAAGTTACCTAAGGTAAACTATTTTTTTCAGAAACCTTATAGGGCTCTTTGATATTCTCCCCTCCTATTGTATGTCAATTTTCACAAGCAAAGGCATGCTAAAAATGAAAGATTATTAAGCACATATCTGAATGTAACCGGAATCCCAAAGTTCATTGGCACGGGACTTTCTCCTCATTAGTAGAGATCAATGGCCGTACTCCTGCTTGACTGGCAGAGTAGAGTTGCTGTGAATGGAAAAGAAGAGAAATCTTGTCTCTTTAGTATGTTTTGGTTCTTCTGTCTTCCAGCTTTGAGAAAGAAGACACACAATGCCAATTTATCTTTGGATTGCTAATAGGAGAAAAAGATTATGGGGGGAAAAAGTGACATGTAGATCTTCATGGAGCAGCCATCATATCCCCATTCTCATCTTGCTACACTAGAGACTTCAAAGAATTCCCCATTGAGTGAGATTCTCTCTCTCTCTCTCTCTCTCTCTCTCTCTCTCTCTCTCTCTCATTTCCTCTCTTTAATCTGTAAATCTGTACTATCTGATATATAGTCTCATATCTCTGATATCTTTTTTTGCTATAAAGTAGGATAAATGAGTTTCTATATATGTTCATTATGGAACATTATTGAATAGAAAAGGAGTAAAACCCAAGATATAAAGTTTAGAATCTCTTTTTCCCCAATATTGAAATAGAGATCAGAAGTTTAGATTGAACTGAAATATCACATTAGACTAATAATATTTAAGGGAGCATATAGAGATAATTCTAACCCAATATTCCCTCTCTGAGTGAATATTGGCCCCAGGCCCCAACTCCAGCTTCCCTTCCTGGCATGAATTAAAATCTCCCTTGGAGGAGGGTGGGGAAAAAGGGACATTAGAGATGTATTTATTCTTATATCCCTTTGATTTACATGATTCCCCATATTACATGTGCAGGACACCCTATATCACATTCATCTGTCTGGATGAAAAATTGGGAACTTATTGTCAATAATTAGTGATGCTCAAGTACTTTAGTATATTAGAGTGATGATTCCTATTTCAGTATGGGTTGGACTAAAGAGTTGTTAAGGACCCTTTCAGCTCTAAAATGTACAATTGTTTGGCCAAATGATATAACTTACATGAAGTGCTATGCAAACTAGGAAGTATAATGTAAGTGTTTATTATTATAGCTGTTGTTGATGTTGTCATTGTTAGTCTTCTATATGGATTTTATCTCACTTGATTTCAGTTGTTAGGTCCTTTAAAAACTCACATTGGTCTATTTTGGACATAACTAAAAGAGGGGACTTAATTCAGCATAGTTATGCATCATTCACTCTATAAATAGTCTCCTGTTCTTTCCAAGTATTTTATTACTCTATTTATCAATAATCAATATTTAAATAAGGTTCACTGAACTCACAATAACTTTGGAAGATATTTTAAAAATTGAGCATTCTAACTTCCTTTTTAAATAATATTTCAGTTTTTACCAATTATATATCAAGGCAATTTTAGCATTGATTTTTACAAGGTTTTGAGTTCCATTTTTTTCCCTTCCTCCTTAGCCTCCCCTCTTCCTAAAATGGTAGACAATTTGATACAGCTTTTATATATGTGCAATTATGTAAAACATATTTCCATATTAGTTGTAGTTGTGAAAAAAATAATAGATCAAAAGGGAAAAATGAAAAAAAATAAAGTAAATGAAAAAGTATCCTCTGATCTGCATTCAGAATCCATCAATTCTTTATCTGGATGTGGATAGCGTTTTCCATCACGATACCTTTGTACTTGGCTATTATCACTGTGTTGCTGAAAAGAGCTAAGTCACTCATAGCTGATCATCACACAATGTTGCTGATGCTGTGTACAATGTTTTTTTTTTTCTGATTCTGCTCATTTCACTTTGGATCAGTTTGTACAAATCTTTCCAGGTTTTGCTGAAATCTGCCGGCTTGTCCTTTCTTATTGTACAATGTATTCCCTTGCTTTAATATACCACAACTTGTTCAGGTATTCCCCAACTGATGGGCATCCCCTCAATTTCCAATATTTTGTCACCAAGCAAAGGGCTGCTATAAATATTTTTTTGCATGTGTAGGTCCTTTTCCCTTTTTTTTATTATCACTTTGGGATACAGACCTAGTGGTGATATTGCTGGATGAGAGGGTATGCAGTTTAGTTGCCTTTTGGGCATAGTTCCAAATTACTCTCCAGAAGCATTGTAACTTCTTCAGCTATTGGTCAAAAGATTCTACAGTGTTTCATAAAGTATAACTGACTAGACTATTCCAACCTAAATAAAATTTATCATATGAAAAGATGATACCATATGAGACAACTGTGCACAAAGAAAGTTGCATAGAGTAACAAAATCAGGATTTGAATCTGTTATGCAAATACGCAAACTACATCATTTCTTAGGTAGGAGACACAGGAGGGCTTCCAGCAATAACAGGAGTTCTAGCACAGGTTCACTTTTGATCTGGTCAGACAGGAAGACAGCTTCAGAGGGGTTAAATCAGCTTACTTTATTCTAGTCTAGTCTTCTCAAAGGGAGTTTGCTAATAATGGCAGCACCAACTCCTACAACATTCCCTAAGAATACTTCTCACAGGGGCTGGCGTGGAGGAGCAACTACCCCTCCATCTCATTGGGGTCAATCAAGAGAGAGAACTTGTACACTCCCCTAAATCCCCTCAAGCCTCAATAGGGGCCAGTTTAGGCAAATACACAGATTCCCCTCCCCAAGTCTTAATGGAGATCAAGACACGCACAGCATTCCAGCTTGTGCACTCACCCATAAGGGGGTCCCCACTCACTGACCACTGCCCACCTGCTTTATAGGGCAACAGACAAAGAAGGCAAATTGCCAACAATAGCCTCACTGCATAGTCACAGTGGATATTTACAATTTAAGCATAAATGTTTATATTATGTGTCATTATATAATGCTGTGTAAGTGTGGTGGAGATGTTTTGAACCATGATTGTGGGAAGTCATATCTAACACCTGGGGAGTAGAGATTGCTATGGCTATGGATCCTGGGGAGAAAACACTAAGAAAGAATAACAAAAATCTACCTTACACACACTGAAATTCACCTTACTTACAGAACCCCAACTGTAAAATGGGGATAATAACACCTACTTTCCAAGGTTGTTGTGAGGATAAAATGCAATAAGATATGTAAAGTGTTTAGCACAGTGCCTGGCACATAGCAGGCACTAGATAAATCTAAATCTCCTTTATCAAGAAGCCCTCACACTTTTTCTCTTTCTCCAACACCAGCCACACCAGAAAAAGCCAAATCTAAGAATCTTCCCCTGCCTTGCTTGTTCCTTTAGAATGCACCCTCATTTTAGCTTCATGACCATCAAAAAGCTCCTTTTCATGTCGTTAGCAGACTAGAACTATTATAGAATGTCTATGCAAGCTCCAAAGTCCATGAGAGAATTGCATCAGCTGAACATGCTATGCAATTTTCAAAAGGACTGGAGTCACTGGACAGTCCCTCCATTATACCTGTGTAATTCAAGCTATCCTTATGAGGATGAGAGTTAAAATAGCAGGTGGCAAGTTTAGTTTAAAAATAAGATATAAACAACTATTGACTGATAGCTAAAGGCATATAAAAAACCAGAAGATTTCATCAGCATCATGTTAGTGACAACTATTCAAAAGATATCTTAAAGGTGACATGGAAAAACATGGATAAAAAAGAATAATGCCTTCCATAACAAAAGAGATGAACTAATACCTTAGGAAATATAATATGAAAAGTTTTGAGGTGGTATGGTCATCACTGAAAATATGTAAGTCCATGGTTAAGGAACTTTGGGGAAAATTATGACAAGGTAATCAATTTATATTGTCAGTAACTTTGGGCTAATTTGTTATATTCTCTAGGATCAAATACAGGCCAAGTGTCTATTGACTGTACTCCTGGCATTAATACAGTTACACAGACTCCAACAGAACAACAACCATTTTCCATATGGAATCTTCAAAAAATAACCTAGCTGTGACACAGAATAATCCCCATATGAAATTGAATTGATTATCATAATGATTGCAATAAAACATTACAGATGGTTCTAAATTTGAAAGCTGGGTTCCAAATTTAAAAAAAATCCTACCAACAAAACATAATGAGTCCTCCTTACTTGAATCTTTTTTTTCTTCTGTTCCTCAACTTTGTTTTCCTTGATGACTAGAAAGTAAGCCAAATAAAGCAGAGTAGCATGAAATCATTGAAGATAGTCACCTGAATATATTGCAATATAAAACAGAAAAGACTAAAAAGTATTTTTATATTATTTCCACACCTTTATGTAAAAAAGTACAAGTACTAATTTAACTTATATGGAAATACTAATTTAACTTATATATATTTAACTTATATGGAAGAGTCAAATGTTTCATGATACTATATGAACTACACAATGGGTAAATAGAATTAGTTTTTGATACCCTGTGAAAAATCAGAATTGCTCCAACACATAGAAATAAAATCCAGTCAATTGGACAATCTGTTGAAGAACCAGGAATATTTTATCTCCTACTACATATCTCATTATTCCTGATCTATTTTCTTTGCTAAATTTTCACCTAGGTCATGCCAGCTCTATGTAGATGTTCTCTAAGGTACCATGCTCGTCCATCTTCTCTTCTCTCTCTCTATCATTTTGCTTGACATAATCTCAATTGCATGGACAATGAGAATCTCAATGACAATGATTCTCAGATCTGTTTATCTATCTTTATGCTTTCTTCTAACTTCTAGTCTTAAATCTGCCTATCAGTCATCTTGATCATAGATATCTTGAACTCACCATTTCCCAAATTGAACTTAAAATTTTCCCTGAAAATTCTTCCCTCTTCCAAACTTCCTTATCAGTATTGAGGGCACTACCATTCCCCCAGTCATTGAACAGCGCAATCACCTACATATCTTTCTGAACACCTCACACTCTCATACTACTTCACCCCTAATCCAATTGCCAAGTGCCATCAATTCTGCCTTCCCAGCATCTCTCATATGCTCCCCTACTCTCTTCCTTAATGCTGCCTTCACCTTGGGGAAGGCTCACATTACCTCAGACTTAGAATACTGTAATAGCCTACCAGTTGTTCTGTCTTCCTCATCTCTCTCTACACCGATCCATCTTCCTCTTATCTGTCATGTTGATCTTCCTAAACCGTAATTCTGACCATTCCCCCTCACTACTCAATCGACTTCAGTGGCTCCCTATTGCCTCTAGGATTAAATATAAAATTATCTGTTTGACTGACTTTAAAACCACTTTATAAACTGGACCTTTCCAGTTTTCTTAGGCATTATTCCCCTTCGTGTATTCAACAATCCTGTGACACTGACCTTGTTGATGTTGCTAACACAAGACACTCTCTGAACTCAATTTTGCATTGGCTCTGCCTCAAATCTGGAATGCTTTCCATCCTTATTCCTACCTCCTGAATTCTCTGGCTTCCTTCAAGTCTCAGCTAAATTTCTACTATCTGCAGGAAGCTTTTCTCTGCCTCCCTTAACACTAGTTAAGTTAACCCTCACTGATATTGCCTCTGATTCACCTTGTACGTATCTCCTGTGTATATAGCTGTTTGCTGTTGTCTCCTCCATTAGAATTTGAGTTTTTTGAGGTTAGGGAATGTTTTTTGCCTTTCGTTGTATCACCGGTGCTTAGTGCAGAGCTTGGCACATAGTAAGCACTTAATAAATGTTTGTAGACTTGATTTGATGATATGAATTTAAGAGAATATTACCACATTGTAGAAAATGAAGAATGATGAATATGTTAAATATAGAGAAGCACGAGAAGAAAAAATAATTGGTAAAAACCTAATTAGTACATATAAGAAAGATAATATATACATTGACTACAATCATTAAAAACATATTAAGAAATATATTAAAACTGCGTGATGTGAAAATATGTTCACCAGGTTTCTCCTCAAAGAATAGAAATGAAATCGGACCTCTCCCCCTCTTTGTGGAAATGTAGTACTATGTTGTATAATGTCAGATTTCGTTGATGTCTTGATTAGCTTTCTTAACTACTTTCCTCCCTCTTTTTTTTTCTTTTTTAATAAGGAATAACTGATATGGACAGTGGAAGGGCTATATTGGGGGGGCAAAGGTGATATAAAAATAAAAGTTATCAACATTTTAAAAATTATATATGATAGAAACAAGAAAATAACAGTTTATAATCCTGCGATATTTCATCATTGAGGTCGTTAAGCAGAAAGTGCCACCAGTTAAGGACAGCCTTATCTTTTCTTTACTTCTCCAACCCCTTTATCTCTCTCTTTTAATACCTCTCAACACTGCGCCTGATTGCTAAGCATGAAAAGAGACACCCTTAAATGAGCTGGAAATCACCAGATGCAAAATGGAACATTATATCTTAACATCTCCCATGCCACTGCACTCGAAAGTAGTCAGACCTTATAGTTTGCTCTCAACTGTAACCTCCAAATCCTCAGGTACTTTTCATTTGGCTTGTAGATACACCCTAAAGATCCCTAGGCATTTCCAGCCACCCTGAAGCTGAATCCATAGATTTTTCAGACCATTTGTTGTTCTTATGGAGCTTATGTTCTACTAGGAAAGAGATAGCATGTACATATATATATGGAAAGGCTTATATGATGTATTTGGGGAGGGAGAGAGCAATAACAACTAGAAGACCTTGATATTGGAGATGACACCTCTCATCCACACCTTATAGCTCTCCTTAGAATTTGTTACATTCTTCTAGTACCATAGTTATTTCTGCATGTATCTTATATAGCTCTTCACCTTATCCTCATGTGAATATAGCTTCCTTAAAGTCAAGATATGTGTTTTATTAATCTTCATATCCCCAATTCCTTGTCCATATTAAGTGGTCAGTTAATGTATGTTGAATAAAAGAAATGAATGTAGATCTAAAAGTAGGCAAGGCACAATAGAAAAAGTTCTATTTTTAGAGTCAGGAAGACTTAGGACCAAATCTAACCTCAAATACTCATGAATTTTGTAGTCCTGGGAAACTCACTAAACATCCAGGATTTGTTTGATAACTCATATAGTAGAATTTTCCATTCAGTTTTGGTGGAGGAAGTTCCTACAATGGGATTTCTACTTGCTGACAAAATCATAGATCCTTTGATTATTCAAACTGAGCTCATTTCTGCATTTTAAAACTACTTGTAAAATATTTTGACCAGAAAAGGGTTAACCTTGTGACTCTGAGTATTGTAATTAGTAGTTATAATACTTTTGATACATTCCAACAGATGTCAAATAAGAAAGACAAGAGGAAATATTTTATCTAATTTGCAATTATTGCAGAGCCTAATGTAATTTTTTGTTTAAAAATATTTTCCATAAAAACTAAAGTACCAAAGTAACAATTTAAGAAGCCTTATAACAGACTGATTTGTTGCTAATCATAATTCTAAGTTACAAAATACAAGTGATTTATCACATTTTTCGCATTGATTTCTTAGCATGACGGTAATAAAATGAACCTGGACAAGTAGTTTTCAACTCTATAGTGGTACTTGGAAAAGCTGAAGTAAAATGCATGCATGCTTTTTGGCTAACCATTAGACTTGAACCAGAAAAGACCAAAATCAAGTATCTCTCTTCATATTTATCCTTTCCAATGCCAGTTTTTCCCCTCCCCCACCTCCTTTCATTACCCAGCTATACACTAAGCAAAGAATGATAGAGCTGGTAGAAACTTTACAGGTCATGTGGCTCAATCCCTTCATTTTGCAAATGAGGAAAACAGTTCAGAGAAGTTCAGTGACTTTTCCAAATCTAGACTGCTAGTTAGTGGGAGAGCTGGAGGTCTCCTAGGTCTCCTGTTTTTCTCTTGTATTATCCTTTTTTTTCCCCATTCCATTATAATGTTTTCTCCTAAATTCTCTAGGCCCCTAGATGTAAGTATGATTTGATGAGGCATGATCAAAACCCGTTCCTTTCCAAGAGAAAGACAGACAGACAGAAAGCCACAGACATAGAGACAGAGACACAGAAAGACAGAGACAGAGATAGAGACAGACAAACAGAGACAGAAAGCCAGAAAGAGAGAGAGAAAGAGCAACAGAGAAAGGTACAGAGAAAGACAGGCAGAGACAGAAATTGAGACAGAGAGAGAAATAGAAAATGAGAATTTATATTTTCTATTTCTTTGCTTTTCCAGCAATACCTCACTATGGGCACAAAGACATTTCTGAATTGGGGGTGGGGAGGAGCCAAATATGGCATTGGCTGCAGAGACAAGGTCAGTGTAGGAACATATAAAAGTTGCAATGTTGTACAGTGAGTGGGCTGTTATCATCAATCACTCCTGGATAAAGCAGTGAGGTAAGGAAAAAGGTTTAGTGGGACCACCATCAGAGTATGTGCCAAGGTGTACTTTCCAATGTGTTCTGGCTGTGGAATTGCATAGCTGTGGGTGGGTAATATACATGTATGTTTTACTTCCCTAAGCGTGTCCAATGATCCAGCACTGACTCTCTGATGGGGGGGGTAGAACACTTGAAAGGGGCAGGCCCAATGATGCATCAGTAACTGTAACAGTAATTACATTAATGTGTGGGCAAGTACAAGGGAAAGGTCAGGCCACATATTTGGCTGGCAATAGGCTGCTTATCATAATCCAATGAATGAACTTGGTAAAGTGAAGTAGAAGGTGGTAGATGTCATGGTCCCTCACAGCATGTTCTATTGAGGAGGATTTCAGATGTGGGAACTAGAGGGAGGCAGGGAACATGTAGTACCTCCTTGAAAATCAATCAGTTAGCAAGAGTTTGTTAAACACCTACTATTTGCCAGACACTGTGCCAGACACTGGGGATACAAAAAGTCTTTATCTTCAGAGAACTTTGAATTTTATAGAGAGAATACAGCATGCTCACAGATAAGAAAATGTGAAATAAATATATACAAAGTAAATACCACATGGTTTCTGAGTACATGAGGAGAGCATGGGGATGAACTAATGGGGGGAAGGTGTGCTCAGGAAAGGCTCCTTGAAGGAAGTGCCATTTGTACTGGGTCTCATAGGAAGCTGGACAGTCTGAGTAGAAGTGAGAAGGGAGAGTATTTCTGGCTTTGGGAATAGTTTGTATAAAGGAACTGAGGTAAGAGATCGTATAGGGGATATTGAGAATCATAGCAAGTAGGTTATTTTGCCTAGAAAACAATCAAAATAAACTTAACATAAGGGGAGAAAGTTTCTAAGAATTAGAGTTTGCTGAAAATGGAATGGGATTCTCCTGGAGATAGTGGGTTTCTCATCATTTTTGTTCTTCAAAGAATGACTTGTTGGTCTCTTATTGGGCATATTGGAACCCCCATTAGATTGTAAGCTCCTTGATGGCCAGGACCACCTTTTGATTCTTTTTGTATCCCCAGTTCTTAGTACAGTGCCTGGCACATAGTAGGCACTTAATAAATGTTTATTGAGAGATTTATTGATTGAAATCATGTTCAGGAAGATTGGTGGGATTAGAGAGCTCCTACAGTTCCTAATGATTGGGAGTTTCTGTGATTCTAGGATTGAACCCCACTTCTGATGTTTAAGAACTTGACTATAGACAAGTCACAATATCTCTGAACCTCAGATTCCTGTTAATACCTCCTTCACAGGGTTGTTGTGAGGGTCAGATGAGATAGCATATGTAAAGTACCAAATAATTGTCAGCTATCATTATCATTCCTTTGCATGTGCCTAATTAAAGGAAAATATAAAACAATTTCTTATTTGGGGGTTGAAATAATCTTAGAACCCAGATTAATTGCTCAGCTGGCTCCAGGGTATAGGCAGTATAATTAGGGAAAGGATTCCATAGGATTAACTGCATGGTAACCCAAATGAAACATAATTACTGCTGTAATGCATCAAGTGGTACCCTAGTGTCCTACACACCTCAGTTACTTTTAGAGAGCAACGTAGGCACCCAGGAGAAATGATTCATTATTTCTAGTGCCCTAGGGGTTCTGGGACAAATTTGATGCTGTACATAATTCTGTACTCCTATAGAAGCAGTGTAGGTGTCAGAAGTGGGCAGAAATGCAAATGTAGTCACCATCATTTAGCTTTCTCTTCTTCCATCTACCCCCTCCACTCCTAGGACAATTGAGGGGAAGAGAGGAGTTGAAATTCAAGAATAGTGGCTCTCAAATATGAAGCAAAAACAATGTTACTTATTTACAGACTCATAGACTATTAGAAAGAGACCTCAGATGTCATCTGAGCCTAAATTCTCATTTGACTGATGAGATAAATAAAAAACAGACAGGAGAGATTGTGTTTAACAGCCCACTCACTGTACAACATTGCAACTTTTATATGTTCCTTTAGAACCCAAGGTTTTTTTTTTTAACTTTCTATCCATCCATCCTCTATGGATCTTAAAAAAAAAACTATTGATATATTTTATTTTCATTCCCTTTATTTCTGAATCTCTTCTGCTGCTCATACCTAAAATATTTCTTAGAATAAAATATCTTAAAAGAAATAAAACAAATGAACCAATGCAATGACACAGTCTGACAGTATAGGTATTATCCTACAATCATAGTCTCACGTCATTGTAAAAAGTATACTAATTTTTAAAAGACTGGCTAAAAAGCAATTAATGACAAAGTGAATTCAAATTTAAAAATTTTCTTTTTCAGAATGAAAGTTCTGCATAAGAAGCCATTAGAATAGTGCTTCTTCAACTTTATTATGTATGTTTGCATTCCTTTGGCAGTCTGGTAAAGGCTATGGGTTCAGGATTTTTTTTAAGGCATAAGATAAAAATGTTTCTTATGGTTTTTAACACTCAGATAGAAACTCAGATTACAAAAGTTGCTCCAGAGTTACATGTCTTTCCCAGAATTTGGCAATTGCTAGGCATGGAAGTGCATGGCTTTCTGTGCCTACTTAGAAATGATAGGTTTCATTTCTGATATTATTCACAGTTTTCTTATGAAGTTAGTTTTAAAAGGTGAGATATTTTCATGGAATAATAAATACAGGACCACCACTTGTACAATATACTCTGTGCATGCCTTTACTTCATAACATGAAGAACCTTTCCACTCACAGAACTTACAACCTTTTATATGACTCATATGACTTCACAAATCTCATACATTGTAAGCAATGAGTAGTTTCAACTGCAAGACATATCTAACTTGCCTGGTGTACATCAGTAGCCCCAGAGGTTTCAAAAGGCCCCACCACCTTACGGGGTATTAAGAATTCTCCCTCTAGTTGCCCATTTAAAAAATAATTAAAAAAAAACTCTAATAAGGAAACAAAAATTTCTCCAATTTCCACATATTTAGCAACAAATATTTATAGACCGAGAATATTGGAAAGCCGTCTAAGTCACCAATGTGAGAACATGAAACTACAGTAGGAGACTGAGTACCTATTAAGTGGAGAGTTGCTCAATGGATTGTTAGTTATCACAGGAGTGTCTGTCGGGAGGAAGAAGTTAAGCACATACAATCTATCAGTGTGGGTGCTTATAGTAATTTTTAAGTAATAATGAGTGCAAGTAACATTTTGAAACATCTGTAAAAACTGTGAAGTGATATGAAAACATCTGTGATTTCTATTGATGATAAAGTTACAGGTACTGCTAATACTATTATTATTTGTTGCCAGTGTTCATAATTGAAGGAAATGATAAATTTCACTTAGAGGTTAGTAAAAATGAAGATGAATTTTTTTCCTGTCTAATTTCACAGATTCCCTAAAATTATTCATGGACACCTTGCATGAGTACCACGTTAAGAACCCTTGAATTAGACTGTAATTATTCAAAAGCACACATGTGTACAGCACTTGATCTCACACACCTTTGATCTCATTAACACCCAGAAGAACTTCACTTCCATGAACAAGAATTCTAAAATTCCTCTCTCTGAACCTATCGTCTTATCATTCCATCTCTTCTATGCCTTGCTCCACTGAAACCTATTCTTCATTCTCACTGACCTCAAACCTCCATTATTTTGTGTTCTCCCATGCTGTGAACCCTGCTCTGGCTTAACTTTTCTTCCTTCCTTTCCGATCTCTATTTTATAGTTAAGTGGCTCAAATTAATACTTTCTTCTATTCTTGAAGTTCCTTGCCTTATTGCCCTCTCATATTGATCATGCCATGTCAAAGTTCAGTCTAGATATGCCCTATTATTATAGCAACACTATTTGCCAGGATTCCTTATCCAACCATAATATGGGTTAGGCTAGATTTTCCCTCAAAGACAACAAAATTGTGTTGGTTTACTGAGAGAGATAAGGCCCAACCTGGGCTTCCCTTGATAAAGCTTCCTGTTAGACTCTGACCCCATTGACATAGCTTCCTGGTCACTTAACCACATAAAAAGACTGACCTAACCACCCTTGTAGACTTAGAGTCTTTCATACTTTGTCTATATCACAAGGGCCCTTGACTCAGCACCTCCTGCCCTGTTGACCTGACATGTTTCCATATGGAGGAAAGAGAACTGAATCTTCCTAAGATAAGAAACTTAGTATCTTTATTAAATGTCAGTCTTATGTTGTAACTAAGTAAACCTTGTTTTGTTAACTGCTGAATGGTTGATGAATGTCTTATTTTCTTCCAACATCAAATCTATAATCAGCCTAAGTCAGGCTCACTCACTACACTCTTATCCACTATATCTCCATAATCACAATGCCAAACTGCCGTGGAGGAAATAACACAACCGTGGTGATTGTCTACATTAAAAATGCATGCTAGTGGGCCTCCCTGCCACACAAAGTGATTGTTTTCAGTCTTCCTTAATTGACTGTCTCTGGTATTCTTCACAATAGCTGTTTTATACTTCTCTTCTTCTAATTTTCCTCAACATATCTTCCCCTCCCTCTCCGTGCAGGCCCTCATTTCATATTTGACTGAA
The DNA here is from genome assembly GCF_900497805.2 of Vombatus ursinus. Taxonomy (NCBI): domain Eukaryota; kingdom Metazoa; phylum Chordata; class Mammalia; order Diprotodontia; family Vombatidae; genus Vombatus; species Vombatus ursinus. Next base: position 14,730,873 of record NW_020954687.1, read on the forward strand.
AAAATTGAGAACTATCTCTTCCTCCCCCTTCTTCCCTACAAGAGGTCTAATAACTCTTCAGTATCATCTACCTCTCCCATTTTCTCCTCCCTTCTCTGAAGAAGGGGTAGTCATTTGCATTGCTAAGACAAACAGTTTTATTTTTACCCTTAATATCAATCCTTCATACATCCTCCAGTTGCCTTCATTTTCATCCTTTCTGCTCCAATCTTTAGTTTCTTTCTTTCTACTGGCTCCTTCATTCAATCTACTAAAATTCCCTAAGTTTCTGTCATTCTTTTTTTTTTTTTTTGGCTAGGCAATGGGGTTAAGTGACTTGTCCAGGGTCACACAGAAGTTTCTGTCATTCTAAAGAAAAAAAGAAAGAAAGAAAAGAAAGAAAGAAAGAAAAGAAAAAAAGAAAGGAAGGAAGGAAGGAAGGAAGGAAGGAAGGAAGGAAGGAAGGAAG
>NW_020954687.1:14731330-14803147 GCF_900497805.2 Vombatus ursinus
AAGGAAGGAAGGAAGGAAGGAAGGAAGGAAGGAAGGAAGGAAGGAAGGAAGGAAGGAAGGAAGGAAGGAAGAAGGAAAGAAAGAAATAAAAACTATTTAGTTGATCATTTCCTCAAACGATTATACCACAGGTGGCTATGAGTATTGCTGTGAACTGTGTAGTCATTTTTACAATAATAAAAAGTGAATGATCTTTTCATCTTTCTGAAAAACCTACTCTTTATTCACATTTCCATTTCTGAAACTACAATTATCTCAGTCACCCACATAAGTAATACTGGAATTATCTTTGACTTTTTTCCCCACTAGAGTAATAAATAAATGATGTAACAGGTTTTAGCAGAAATATATTGTCTCATGTGAGGGAATATATACACATAAAAGTAGATGCAAACTATATGCAAAATGATGAAGTAACTTAAGGGGGCATTAGCAATTGAAGATATTGGAAAAGGGCTAATATGTGAGCTAATTCTTGAGAAGAACTTCAAAGGAAGTTAGACATTCTAAGAGTCTGAGAAGAGAAGGGAGTGGATGGGCAACATAACTATTATTTAGTTGGACAATGGAATGTGCTCAGGAAAGCAACATGTAATAAACCCAGAAAGGTAGGTTTGAGCCACATTGTTAAGGATTTTTAAATGTTAAACACAGAAATCTGACCATAATAGTAAGAGAGAGACCATGGAGTTTTTTATTCTTTTCATTTCATCTTCAATATTCTATTGTAGGTTGTTTTTTTTTAATCTCTCCAATCCTCTCTATTCTCATGACCACTTCATGGATTTAGACTTTATTGCCTAGATCAGATATATCAAACACAAGACCTACAGACCATTATAGGCAACATAATAGAGTGCAGCCTGAATCCGATTAAAATACAACTGGGAAATATTTAACAAATAAATAAAAATATAATAGAACATAATGTCAACATGTGGTTTTCTAAGGCAGCATACGGCCAGCAAGGAATGACTCAGTGGCCCCAGTTTCTATTTGAGTTTATACCACTAACACGGATTATTGAAATACTTTCCCAACAAAGAAACCACCATTCTTTTCCACTATCCTAAACACCACTGATGATTAATCCTTTCATTGACTTGCTCTGATTATTTTATTTCTCTATTCAAAAACTTCCATCACTCCCTATTGCCTCTACTCTACTGCTTCCACAATAGCTAGCTACTTTGCACATGATCTCACCAAAATGAAGTATTCCTATTCTGTGTGTATGTTTAATGGTTTTCTTGGTGCTATACTATTCCTTGAAATACTTTTCACCATCTTCAGTCATCCTTCAGGACCTATATTAAATGTCATCTCTTCAATGAAACCTCTGATTCCCAAAGCTGCTATTGACCATTTCCTCTTATTATTTCATTTTATATTATTTACTTGTCTTATATGTGCATTTTAAGTTAAGATTAACATGTATATTATTTTCTTATATTATATTTTCAGTTATTTAATTGCAAATGTCAATGCTTTATTTACCTACTATAAAAAATACTCATAATAGTAACTGCCATTTTTATAACCCTTTTCATACATATTATTTGAACCCCACAACCATCCTGTGAGGTAATTAACAACAACAGCAACAACTACCATTTATACAATACTTTGCACTTACAACCCAGTTTACACTGAATGTTTGTTTCATTTAAACATCACAACAGCTCTCTAAAGTATGTACTAGAATTATTAATCTCATTTTTCAGATGTAGGCAGTATGACAAAGAGATATGAATTTATTTATTTAAAGTCAGATAGCCAATAAGCTGGATTTAAACTGAGAAGGAGGATTTAAATTCAGATAATGCAAAATGCAAGAACAGAGCTCTATCCTCTATGCCATGCTGCTTCTAATCATACTATGACACTTCTGATTCTAATTCCCATTTTAAATGGGAAAATTGATGCTCAGAGAAATTAAACAACTTTTTATTGTTATACAGTTCCTCAGTCACATGTTATGATTTGTACCCAGGATGTCATGACTTTGTATCTATCATTCTTACCCTGCCACACTTTTATTCTACTTTGTTTAATAAAGGAATAGATTAAGGATGAATGAATATTTCATTAAAAAGCTCATACTTCTGATTTTAAATGAATTTGGAGATTTATTCACTTGCTGATTTTTTTAAAGTTGAATACTACATTTCAAGAGAGTATGTATATAAGCAAGCATCTGTGTAGAGACATGATGTTTAACTACTACCTTCTTAGCTAAGGCATAAAACAAATGAAGTGTAACTGAAATTCTATGGCAGGTGACTATCCTAAGGACATTTTTTTTTCCTATTTGTTACAACATGCATAGTATTCAACCACACATTAGTTCTCTGGGATTATAAGTCTGGAAGTCTAAAGCTATACAAAAATCCCCAAATGTAAATATATGTATGAAGATTAAGTCAATGGAAAGTTATAACCAAGAAATATGATGTTTTAATTCCCAGGGAAGATTATAGCCTTATATTTTGTTGATCTTTTTAAAAAATGTATCATACAGAAATGTATCATACAGAGTTGGACTTGTATTAGGAAGGTGGGTCAAGAGGCAGAAAAGTTAGAGATTTGTAATTTTGGAGAAAAAAGGCACAAGATATATAAAAGGGCTTCAAGATTAATCTTTCTAGTGATGTGATTATTACTTTGGGAAGGTCTAAATCAGGGGTATTAGCCAAGTCAATAATGGATGACATATAAGAGAGACTAAGGTCTTGTCAAGCTGATAAGCTGAGAGACTTTCTGACTTATTTTTCAATGTTATTGCTTTTATCTTGTGTGGTGTACAGCACCTGTAGCCAGTCAGTAATTAACCTTAGAGTACAGGCAGTCTCATCTAGAAAGTAAAACCTACCCTTTTCCACTTGAAGCATTCAAACACTGTTTCCAAATCCTGGAAAAGTTCATCTTACTGCAACTTCACACATCCTAAAATAGATATATGTAAACATGTGGAAGTATTTAGGATCTTGCAAAAAGTTAAATGTGTATATATATATATATATATATATGTGTGTGTGTGTGTGTGTGTGTGTGTATGTATTTATATGCATATGTATATATATATGTATGTGTGTATGTATTTATATGTATATGTATATGTATATATGTGTGTATACATACATACATTTTTTCAGTAAAGAAGATGCATTTTAAACTCTGATAGGGCTTATATTTTCATGAGCATTATATACATACATAAGAGCTTTGTGGAATTAGTACAATGAAAAAGTAAGTGCTACTGGTTTATCAGAAATTCCAAATAAATATCATTTATAATTAACACAGAGTGGAACAACAAGAAACTTTTTTTTAGAGTAATAAGATCTAAAAAGGAAGCAAGCAAAACACATGATAGAAATTCATAGCAGATCTTCATGCTAGATTTAATAAGGACAGAAAAGGTAAGTAGAGACAATTTTGGGATAAATCAGTTTACCTGCTGAGAACATATAAAGTTTTCTATTTTTTGCTTTCATGCTTTCAATTCTATAGGAACTGATGTTCTAATTTGAAGGAAAAAAAAAACTTTGATTCTATATGCCTGTTGATACTCCTTGTTAAGTAATCCAGAAATAACTTGAGATTTAGATTGCTGTTACAACCTCTGAAAGCTTAATGACTTTAATATTTACTTTCCAATTCCCTCATTTTTGGAACTACCTCTAGTTAATTATGTCTCTAATCAACTTTTTCCCCCTTTTTTTTTAGTTGATTTATTATTCTGAACTTGAAAAACATCCACAAAAATGAATAATTTTATAAGCAAAGAAGAAAACATGGATTATGAGACTGTTCAATTCCATTATGTGGTGTTTTTTTTTTAATAATATAATATACACACCGGACTAGTATCAAAACTTCCCTGTTTCTCTCTTCAAGATCCTTGCAACACTCATTCCTTCAACCCATTTTCCATGTTTATGTACTCATTCTTCTAAAATGATACCTAGTTCCTGTTTGTGCTATTTAATTCCCTTGAAGATGTTAAAGTCCTGAAGCAAAACTTGTCTCCTTCCTTTATTAGAAAGTAAGCATTTCATCATCATTTAGCTACTTCCATTTAGCCTGTTTCTCTTCACTCCAATGTTTGCATTTCAAAGTTTCTATTAAATTCTGGTATTTATATCAGGAATGCTTTAAAAATTATCTTCTATTAGCATCATATTTTTTCCTATATGATTTTGATGAGTTCTTCTGGGTTAAATATTCTTGGTTATAAGTCATTATCTTTTACCAACTGGGATATTTTATTGCAATAATTTCTCAATTAGTTGTGATCCTGATAGATTCTTGGTTCCTTAAGAACTAAAAGCTCTATATTTTGGGTATGATATTCCTCTGTTTTCGGATTGGGGTTTCTTTCAAGTGGTAACTGGTAGATTCTCTTTTCTCTTTGCTCTTTGGTTCTCATAAATCTGAAAGGTTTTGTTTTGTGATTTCTTGAAATAAGTTAACCAGGACTGTTTAGGTCATGGTTTTCAGAGTCTGATTATTTTTAAATTACCTCTCCTTTACCTGATTTCTAGGTCAATTTAATTTTTTTTCCCGAATTACATGTAAAAACAATATTTAACATTCATTATTTTTAAATTTTGAGCTCCAAATTCTCTCACTGCCTTCCTTGCTTTCCCCCTTATTGAAAAGACAAGCAATTTGATATAGGTTATACATGTGCAGTCATGCAAAACATTTCCATATTAGCCAAGTCGTGAAAGAAAACACAGATCCCCCCAAAAAAGAAGAAAGAAAAAGAAATATAAAGAAAATTTAACAAGTATCCTTCGATCTGTATTCATATTCTATCAGTTATTTCACTGGGGGTGAATATTATTTTCCATCAAAAGTCCTTAAGAATTGACTTGGATCATTGTATTGCTGAAAATAGTAAAGTCATTCATAGTTCTTCATTACACAATATTGCTGTTACTGTGTACAATGTTCTGGTTGTGCTCATTTCATGTAAGTTTATGTGAGTCTTACTAGGTTTTTCTGAGAACATTCTGCTACTCATCACTTATAGCACAATAGTATTCCATCACAATCATATACCACAACTTGTTCAGTCATTCCCCAATTGATTGACATGCCTTCAATTCCCCATACTTCGTAACCACAAAAAGAGCTGTCATAAATGTTTTTGCAGATATGGGCCCTTTTCCTTTTTATTTTTTATCTCTTTGGGATATAGACCTAGTAGCATTATTGCTGAGTCAAAGGGTATGCATAGTTTTATACTTCTTTGGGGATAGTTCCACATTGCTCCACCAACAGCACATTCATCTCTCAATTTCCCCCCATCCCCTTCAACATTTCTTATTTTCCTTTTCTGTCATATTAGTCAATCTGCCACTTTTCCAATGATTGTACTTCTTTTTCCATTTGACCAATTCTGCTTTTTAAGGAGTTATCTTTCTTTAGTGGATTTTTATGCCTCCTCTACCATTTGATCTATTCTGTCTTTTTTATGGTAATTTTTATTTATTTTTTTGTTTTCAACATTTACTTCCACAACATTTTGAGTTCCAGTTTTTCACCTCATCTTGCCCCTCCCTCCACCACAAGATGGCATGAATTTTAAATACCCCTTCCCCTAGTCTGCCTTCCCTTCTATCTCTCCCCCCTCTTCTCTTATCCCCTTCCCCTTCAGTTTTCCTGTAGGGCAGGATGGATTTCTGTACCCCATTTCCTGTATTTCGTATTTCCCAGTTGCATGTGAAAACATTTTTTTTAAACATGTGTTTTTAAAACTTTGGGTTCCAAATTTTCTCCCTTCCTCCCTCCTCACCCACCTTCATTGATAAGGCAAGCAACTAAATACAGGTTATATATGTGCAGTTATGCAAAACACTTCCATAGTAGACATGCTGTGAAAAACTAACTCTATTTCCCTTAATCCTATCCCCCCCACCCATTTATTCTATTCTTTCTTTAGACTCTGTCCCTCCTCAGAAGTATTTGCTTCTGATTACTCCCTTTCCCAATCTGCCCTCCTCTCTATCATTCCCCTACTCTCTTGTCCCCTTCCCCCCACTATTTTCCTGTAGGGTGAGACAGATTTCCACACCCAATTGAGTGTGTATGTTATTCCCTCCTTAAGTCAAATCCTATGAGAATAAGATTCACTCATTCCCTCTCACCTTCCCCCTTTCCCCTCCACTGTAAGAGCCTTTTCTTTTCTGTTTTTTTTGTGAGATAATTTACCCCATTCTACCTCTCACCCCTTAATTTTATTCTCCAGATATGACCCCTTCATTTTCAACTCACCCTGTGCCCTCTATCTATCTATATCTTTATATATGTACATATAATTTTTTCCCCTCCAACTACCCTAATACTGATAAAGGTCTCATGAGTTACAAATATCATCTTTCCATGCAGGAATGTAAACAATTCAACCTTAATAAGCTTCTTATGATTTTCTCTTTCCTGTTTACCTCTTCATGTTCCACTCCAGTCTTGTATTTGAAAATCAAATTTTCTATTCAACTCTGGCCTTTTCATCAAGAATGCTTGAAAGTCCTCTATTTCACTGAATGACCATTTTTTCCCCTGAAGGATTATACTCGGTTTTGCTGGGTAGGTGATTTTTGGTTGTAATCCTATCTCCTTTGCTCTCCGGAATATTATATTCCATGCCCTGTGGTCCCTTAATGTAGAAGCAGCTAAATCTTGTGTTATCCTGATTGTGTTTCCACCATACTTGAATTGTTTCTTTCTGGCTGCTTCCAATATTTTCTCCTTGACCTGGGAACTCTGGAATTTTGCTACAATATTCCTAGGAGTTTTCTTTTGGGGATCTCTTTCAGGAGGAGATCGGTGGATTCTTTCAATTTCTATTTTGCCCTCTGGTTCTAAAATATCAGGATGGTTTTCCTTGATAATTTCTTGAAAGATGATGTCTAGGCTCTTTTTTTGATCAGGGCTTTCAGATAGTCCAATAATTTTTAAATTCTCTCTCCTGGATCTATTTTCTAGGTCAGTTGTTTTTCCAGTGAGATATTTCACATTGTTTTCTAATTTTTCATTCTTTTGGATTTGTTTTACAGGGTCTTGATTTCTCATAAAATCACTAGACTCCAATTGCTCTATTCTAATTTTTAAGGAAGTATTTTCTTCAGTAAGCTCTTGGACTTCCTTTTCCATTTGGCCAATTTTGCTTTTTAGGGCATTCTTCTCCTCATTGGCTTTTTGGACTTCTTTTGCCATTTGGGTTAGGCTATTTTTTAAGGTGTTATTTTCTTCAGTATTTTTTTGGGTCTCCTTTAGCAAGCTATTGACTTGTTTTTCATGATTTTCTTGCATCACTCTCAGTTTTTCCTCTACTTCTCTTACTTGCTTCTCAAAATCCCTATAGAGCTCTTCCAAGCCTTGGGAGTGATTCATATTTTTCTTGGAGGCTTTGGATGTAGGAGCTTTGGCTTTATTGTCTTCTTCTGGTTGAATGTTTTGATCTTCTTTGTCACCAAAGTGAGATAATATAGTCTGACTCTTTTTGCACTGCTTACTCATGATTCCAGCCAATTACTTGAGTTTTAAACTCTTTGTTAAGGTAAAAGTCTGCTTCCAATGTGAAGAGTGTACTGTCCCAAACTTTGGGGGTTTGTACAGCTGTTTTCAGAAGTACTTCTAGGGACCTGTAAATTTTCAGTTCTTCCAAGGTGGTATGATAAGGGGCGAGGTGTTTTCTCTCCACCACCACAACAAGCTCCACCATGCCAGCGTTCCTCCTCTCCCCAGGACCGCCCCTCAGACCTGTGACCCAGATCCAAGCACCAGTAAAGCAAGAGATTCCTTCCTCAGCACTGGCAAAGAGATCCTTGCAATCCCCCTCTGATCAGCCCCTCAATTCCCCCTCAGTCTGTGGGCCGGAAGCTCAGAAGCCAGCCACTGCCCTCGGGGCGGCTGAGATCTAGCTTCTTCTCTCACCACAGACACAGACTTTTCCCACTGACGTTCTAAGTTGTCTTTGGCGTGGGTTGAGAAGTCTGGAAACTGCCACAGCTGCCCGCGATTCAGTCGTCTGAGGCCTGCTCCAGGGTCACTGCGGCCTGTGCGCCCATGCCAAACTGTGCTCCTCTCCCAGCCTGACACGATATACCTTTTCGAATAGACATTCAGGCTGTCTTTGGCTAGAAATTTGTTTCACTCTGTCTTTTTGTGGGTTCTGCTGCTTTAGAATTTGTTTAGAGACACTTTTTTAGGTATTTGGAGGGCTTTGGGAGCGAGCTCAAGAAAGTCACTGCTTTCCCTCTGCCATCTTGGCTCCGCCCCTATTCTGTCTTTTAAGGTATTATTTTCCTCAGTATTTTTTGGGCTTCCTTTAAAAAGCCACTGACTCTTTTTTTTTTTAAATGATTTTCCTGCATAACTCTCATTCTTTTTCTGATATATTCCTCTATCTCTCTTATTTGTTTTTAACATCCTTTTTGAACTCTTCCAGAAATTCTTTTTTTGGGCCTGAGACCAATTCACATTGTTTATTTGATGCTTTGGAGGCAGTTCCACTAAAGTGATTGATTTTCCTAAAGCATGGGTCCAGTTAGATCTGACATAATAGGTAATACCTCTATTCAATATACTCCAGTGCCTCCCTGTTACCTACAGGATCAAATACAAAATGCTCTGTTTGACAGTCAAGGCCCTTCATAACCTACCCCATTCTGAACTTCCCAACCCTTGTTTCTAGTCTTCTTACTCCCTGCTGTGTACTCATATATCTAGTGACACTGTCCTTCTTGCAGATCAACACACAAGACGCTTCATCCCTTGGCTTCTGGCATTTTCTTTGGCTGTCTCCCATGCCAGAATTCTCTCCCACATCAACTGTGACTACTTGAATTTCCTGGCTTCCTTTAAATTACAACTAAAATCTAATCTTTTATAAGAAGACTGTCAATCCCTTTTAATTCTAGTGACTTTCTTCTGTTACTTGTTTCCTATTTATCCTGTGTAAAGCTTGTATTGTATGTATTTATTTGCAGATATTCCTCCCCTTTAAATTGTGAGATCTTGGAGAGCAAGGCCTGTCTTTTGTCTCTTTTTCTATCACCAAACTTGCACAATGCCTGGCACATAGTAGGTGCTTAATAAGTATTTACTGATTTATTATTGATTAAAACATATACACATATTATATATATATATATATATAATGTATGTATGTGTGTAGTTTAAATGCCTTACAGAAAATTTAACTCTGTATTTTTAGTCAATATCATTCAGAGTACATTGACACTGTCTTTAATCTGGTCACTAGGCTGAAAATTTGCTTTAGAGGACACCTATCAAAAATACTATTCATCTGGAATGTTGACTTGATAAATAGTTGAATGATATATTTACTGTGTGAAAGAGAAAGAAAAAAATTGAAGAGACTATCACAATACATAATTTTCAACTAAAATTTATCACCATGGGTATTTCAAAACAAATTTATACCTATTGTTTTCCCACATATTGTGTCCCTAATTAAGATCCTAGCTGGTGTCACAACTTCATCCCCTCCAGTGAGAATTCCATGACTACTCTAGTCCATACTAATCTTTCTCTTCTTCAATTTCTATAGCATTTTCACTAATAAAGTTTGGCAGTGAAGGGAGGAAGAACCAATAAAATATCTATATTACCTGGATCCTCTAGCAACGTAATAAACTAGAAATACAAATCAACAGAATGCCCAACTAAACATGCATCTTCTGGGTCTGTGTCAACCTTGTCATCCTGGGGTGAGGCTAAGGACTTATCAATTGTGAGTTAAATTTGTTACCCAGTGAAGCTGATCACCACGTATTTATTAGACCAGACATAAATATCTTGGACTGAATGGTCTAAGTATTTACATGCTGTCTTCCAAATTAGAATGTACACTTCCCATGGCTGTGACTGTTTATTTATTTTTGTTTGTTTGCCTTTCTTTCTATTCCTAACACTTAGCATTGTGCCTGGAACAAAACAAACACTTAATAAATGTTTGCTGATTGATTGTCTCTAATAAAATATTATTAATACCTCATTCAGGAAGTAGACTTTTTTTATATTTAAGGATGTACCTTTATATGCTCCCTCAAAGATATAGAGCTCATACTCTATGTCTTTGCCAAAGTATTTTAGATAAGAAAAATATTTTAAATTCATAGAGTCCATATGTTCAAATGTTCTCCAGAGGTAAAAAGTCCTTGAAGTATAGACTTCTGAGAAACTGCCCTCACAGGAGATAATGAATCACCACAGAAGCTTTATCTGTTTAGTGCAGTTTTTCCTCTCTGTGTTGAAGGGTGAAATCAAGTTATTTGAGTGCATTCCCTTTATCATCGTGCCATTATCTTTATGAGTGCTCTTTCCTTCTAGTAATAAAGACAAATATTTCATAATAAAATTAAAGCTTATATTTCCAAATGACTGTGTACAACCCTGAATTTATTATAATTCATGATATTATATTATTCTGTTGATTTTTGGTAGATAGATTAGATTTTACTAACAAAGGAAATTATGGTTTATAATTTTGTAGCTGCAGCTTTCAATATAAATATAGTTGTATATACTGTAAAATAAATTTTTAAAAAGAAGGGGACAACAGTCACTAAATAAATATGTTCCTTTTCCTTAGCAATTTCTTCTCTCTTCTTTATTTTTTCTTAAACAGATTTCCTTTTTCCTGGCTTGTGGTTGTTCTGCCCATGTACTTGATATTTTGTGATCTCCATGCTACCAGCTATGTGTACATATTTAAATACCCTTAATTTCGAGATTGATCTGTGTCAGTCTCCCTGACCTGCCACACAGACCTCTTTCCCATCTCCCCTATGACATTGTGCACGATCTCTATTCTATTTTCAGCTTCCTTTCTTTTGGGACTGGATTGCTTGCTCTTCCTTCTCATCTCTGTCTCCTGGAGTCCTTCAAGTCCTAAATAAAATTCTGTCTTCCACAGGAAGCCTTTCTAAACCCATGTTATTTCTGGTGCCTTCTTTCTGTTGATTAATTTCAATTTATCTTGTATATAGTTTATTTGTACATAGTTACTTGCATGTTATCATGCCCATTAGTCTGTGTGCTCCTTGAGAGCAGAGACTGTCTTTTGCATTTCTTCAAATCCCTAGAGCTTAACATGATGCCTGGGACATTTTAGGAGCTTAATAAATGTTTACTGATTGAATGACTGATTGATTGGGACTGTTTTATGTCAGTTTCATCTTCAGGGCAGTTTATGCATCTTCTTGTCTTTCTATCCAGAAAGATTGATTTAATCCATGGCTGCCTATCTATAATACCCAACAAGTAATAAAAATTAATTGAACAGGACATTCAACTATCAATGGTTCATTTAGAAAGGCAGTATGATATACTGAAAAGAGAGCCAACTTTAGAGTCAGGTAGGTCTCAGTTCAAGGTTACCATATAACATATACCATTTGTGTGACTATGGATAAGTCACTTAATCACTCAGTGTCACACAGGTAACTTTCTGATACTATATTTTATAGATGAGTTGCTGATTTGCATTAGTGAATAGAATTTCCACATTTAGTAGTTCCTTCCTTGAAGAATAAAATATTGGATAAAATAGGAAAAAGAAAAAGATAATTTGTGCTGCTTTAGTTCTGCTTGTGAGGAAAATTACATCAATGACTTCTTGGGGTCCTTTTTATATCTCTGTGCCTTAGGTTTTTTTTCTCTTCTATAAAATTAGGGGGTTAAACCAATTTTATCTCTAGATAAATTACAGCTAAGAGATCTAACTTAATTACCATTAAAGAACTAATATTCAACAGTTTCTTTTTTGGTATTTAATAAAAATGATAATGACAGTTGAGATATCCATGTAATAGTCTTAAGAAACAGAATCATCTGTCAAATGGGAGAGTTGGAGTAAATGTCAAATTCTAAATCTATGATCTTCAAATCCTATGAATACTATTCCAGTCACAATTCAAGTATGAGTTTCAATCTACTAACATAATATCCTTCTGTTTATCAAAATCTGATGGTTTGTATAAAACAACTACTCTTCAAGGTGCTATGCCAAGAAATAGAGAGACTACAAAAAATTTTAAGGCACAGTCGATCAAGGAGTTTGTGGCGTAGTAGGAAAGAAAAGGTAAAAATGTGTGAAAAGCTAGATTTAAATAACATTTCAGACAACAATAGGTCTGACAAAGGACTATGATGCAGTGGAAAGAATGCTGAGCATGGTGTCCTAAGGGATTCTGTGTTTGAACCCCAACTCTACTATGCAATACCTGTGTGACCTTGGGTAAATCATTTGACTTCTCCAGACCTCAGTTTTCTCATCGGTAAACAAATTGGTTTGAACTAAATGGTCATTAAGGTACATTTTGATTCTAGATATTATGACAATTGAACTATTTACTTAAAACCGTTGTGAGGAAAGGGTTTTATAAAACCATAAAGTCCTAAAAAAAGCATGCGTTACTATGAATACAGTTGGTTTTATTATTATATTACTTTGTGAATAACACAGGCATTAAGGTCTGATAAGTTTAGAGAAGAAAATCTTGTATGATCTGGGAAGACTTCACAGAGGAGTTATCTTATAAAGAATATGTGGAACATGCAGCAGGAGTGAAAAGGGGGGTAGCCCAGGTAGGTGAGTAAAAGCACTGTACTGAAAATACACATTACACACTGAAGTACAGTAAATAAACTGGTTTGGCTTGAGAAAAGAATTCATCTCAAGAAAATAAGGCTGGCAAAAGTAGATTGTCACGAGAGACTTGAATGCCAAGATAAAGAGTTTAGTATCTAACCTATAGAGAGCTAGGAGCTCTGTGTAGAGAGTGACATGACTAAAGCTATAATTATGACATAATATATAGTAAAAATCACGCATACATACACAAACACACATGCACACATATACACATAGGCACAACCAGATATACATGTGTGTTATTATATGTGTTGTTATACATTTTGTGTGTTGTATGTGATATGTAATATATGTATTACCTACATTAAGTGTGTATGTATATCTGTGTATGCAATAAAATCACAGTTGTAGTCATGCCTTCCCTGGCAGTGGCTTTCAGGTCACACTGAAGAGGAAAACACCAGAGGAAGGGAAACTGTTAAGCACTATTCCAGCAGACCCAGTACGAGGTAATAGGACCTAAAACCTCCTATGACTTGCTTTATGTTGCATAGTCACATTTCAACTCAAGTGTTTTATCATGATAAGCTATAAAGTTTCTAGAATTTACCAGCATTTATTTTTGAGAAGAATAAAAATCTAAAAAAAAAAAAAGTAGGATTGCATCTTCCCCTATCATCCCCACTTCTGTTTCAATATGAATTAATTCTACTAACACTTGGGCTTACATTTTATTTGTCAGTGATAGGTTTTCTTCATACTTGGGTAAAATAGAAAAGTCACCTGCAAGAGGAGACTGGGAGCAGCATAGCATTTGTCTTTGAAGTTTGTCAGTCCTTTTCTGTGGTTATTCTGTGAAGGAAGATAAACTCAGCTTTGGAAAAAAGGGAGAAAAAGGAACTGAGCCGTTTAATCTTCTTATACTGATAATTGCAAGCTGTGATAATTCTTTACACTTGGTGCTTTTAGTGCTTTCCCATGACAAGGTTTAGACAGCTCTGAGTATTTTGGTAAAAATGAAATTTATGTGGCTACAGGAATCTATTTTATGACCAAGGGTGCACTTTGAATTTTACCTTCCAAGACATGTAACATAACATCATCATTTTATTTTAGAGTATTATGTGGATACTTTGTCACAATACAAACTTGAAGCATGTAATCCCTACAGATCAGAATTTCTGAGTTTTTTATTATCTATTTTTCAAACTTTGTGCTTGGCAATTGTTATACCTAGATACATTTATGGCGAAGGTTGGAAGGATTTTCCTTTCATCTATTCAAAAGAGCAGGGATCAAAAATCAAGCTGCCTAGTAAAGAATAGGAATAGTAGCCTGGCATTATCCTTAGTTCTTCCCAGGATCAGTTCAAGAAGCACTTGCTAAAATAGGCCTTTCTTGATTCTCCCCAATTACTAGTGTTCTTCCTTCCCAAAACTAACTTTGCATTTATTTTGTATTTAATTATCTTTGGATATATTATTTCTTTAAAAAGTGTAAGTTTCTTGATGGTAGAGACTGGTTTTTATTTGTGTGTGTGTGTGTGTGTGTGTGTGTGTGTATGTGTGTGTGTGTGTATAGCACTGTCATTTTATAGAGGGTGTATCTGATGCCCATTAGAATTGTATGACTTTATTACAGTTACATGGGCCCTTAACAGGAGAACTGGAATTTGAACTTAGTTCTCTTGACTCCAATTCTAGTGCTCTTTCAATCAACCATCTTGACTTCGTATGTGATCTACTATATTTTTATAATGCGTATTAGCTTATTCTACTCCACCTGCCTCCAATAATAACCATAATAATAATTATAGAACTTATTCTTATTCTTTAATAAGTGCCCTGGTTTCTTCTTAACCTCCTCTTTTTTAGAATTTGTGAGTATTAAATCATTTGAGGCTTCATTGTGAAATCATCTGGGTAGAAAAATCACTAATCATGAAGCCACCAAATGTTTTTAGTGTGTTTTGAGAATGGCAGTATGTTATTGTGGATAGAAACTGGTGTTGGAGCCAGGAAGATCTGGGATCAAGTCTAGACCACTTTCTGAACTGACATGAAACCTTTAAAGACTAAACTCTGATTTCAGCCATTGAACTAAGTTGGAAGCCAACTCATTGTTGATGCTTTATCAATGTGAATCTTGTAATATTGCAATTTGGAGGCCAAATCTACAGCATTTATGTAGCACTTTAAGGTTTTCAAAATCCATACATATACATAAACACATATACATACAGATATATACACATATAATACATATATACTTATATAATACCTCAGCTATTATCTTCTGTATATATTACATAATTCATATGTGAATTATAGATATTTACACATGTATATACATGTATATTATATATATCATATATACATATACATATGTGTGTGAGTGTGTATATATATATGTACATCCAGGTGAAGTAATTTTGGTTATGGCTCTGTTGGGAACAACATATTTTGAATTGAACAAAATTTGTTGAATTAATTACAAAACTAAGTGGTCTTTTTTCAGTCTTTAACCTCCACTGTTATCTCAAAATCTACAAGTCTCAATTCAAGGTTATTGGAAGCAGTTAGGTAGTTAAGTACATATAGTGCTTGAGTTAGAAAGACCTAAGTTCAAATCCTTCCTCATACACTTTCTAGCTGTGTGACATTGGGCATGCCATTTAATCTCTATTGGCCTCATTTTCTACTGTTTTTGTTAGGGATACAACCATTTACCTTTTCTGTTGCAGAGATTCCTGCTTCCCTTCTTTTTAATAAAACCAAGTGAGCTTTATTAAAGAGATTTTCCTTATAGTTTCTTTGGGTGAAGATAAAACTGAGATTGGATATAGTCTAGCTGAGTTATAAAATCAATTGGTGCACAACGTTCTTCATCATGCCTTTTTGGAAGGGTTCAGGTGGAACAGGCATTGTGGAGAGGCAGGGTACATATTTTAGGGCAAAGGGCCCCATGCCAAGGGAAGAAAAATGTCAGCTGATGTATGAACAGGGATTTTCTATCAACAGCAAGTATTTCTGCCCTTTTCTTCACGTTGTTAGGTCTCACAGCCTCTAAGATAAAAGGAGCAAGGTCTGGAAAGGAGATCATTGGTTTCCATGATTCATATTATATATCCAGTTCCTGTACTTGAAGGGTGGCAGCCTCTAGAGAGTCTATTATACCTCAGTAGATCTCTTTCCCAAAGTAAACTCTGTAAGGAAAGGACTAGCCCCAGATAGTTTCTATACTTATTCCTTTGGGCATGGAAAATCCTTCACTGTTAGTTAATTCAATGCTCTTATGACTTTGGCAAACCCCACTTGTCCAATTTCAAACACAGAATTGCACACCCTTTACATAAGGTAAGTAGGCAGAGTCCATGTCTTCTACCTCTTGGTTGGAGAGGGGTAGACTGAATAACTTAAGGGAAGGAACCAATGAGGGCCCATCATAACCAAACCCTGAAACACAAGTATGGAAAGCTGCTTACAGTGGCCATGCTACTGTATGGTTTGATCAGGGGATAGGGGGACTAAGTGGGAATTTTTAAGTATTTATGTTTTTTTTTATGTACTTTCATAAGGCATTTACCTTTGGAGGTTTTTTGGTCCTTTTATCTAATGGATTGGGCTTTAGTTACTATACATTTGCCATATATTTCCTTCTTTTAAGGTATTTTAGTTGGTGAGTTATTGGAAAAAAAATTACTTTGCTAACTTTTAGATTATGAGACAACTGATAATTTCTTTTTAAAAACTTAATTTAAATGATAAGTTCTATGGTAATTATTTAAGTCATGAATCTGCCACAGGCTATATGTTTGACTGGGGAAGTAATTTAATCTTTTCATATAATCTTTGCTTTAGAACTGGAAAGGATCTTCTAGGTTTTCTACACTAACTCCCTTATTTTACAGATGAGGAAATTCATGGTCAGAAATTAGGTAGCTTCACCAATGTTACAAAGCTACTAAGTTGACCAAGAAAGGCTCTCCACTCAGGACCTGGGATTCCAAATCCATTCAACCACAAGATGACTACAAAAGTGTACAATAGCGATCTCTTTTCTTATTCAGATTATAAGGAACAAATATTTATTTAATGGCATCAAAGATGGATTTTATTTAACTTCATTATTATCTGAAGCTTTAGAAATTTTGCCATCACAATAATTTAAATTCTCCCATGTAGTGAAATTCATTCAATATTAAAATATTATGTTTTGGAAGAGAATTTTTAAAATAGTTATGAGTATATAATAAATATTATTATAAATATTCAATTATTATTTGATATTTAGACTAGATTTTTATTGTTTTATTATATGTTATTATTATGTTATTAACAAACAACAATTTTGTATCAGAAATATTTATTTTCAACCCATAATGTTGGAATCACTATCATTATTATTATTGTTATTGTTATTATTTTGTACTTCAAGGTTTGAAAAATACCATACATACATTATCTCAGACATCATTATTATTTTTCAAATGATATTACCTCATATACAAGAACATTTTGAGATCTAATGTGGTACAAGGGATGGGGTTCCATCCCTGGAAAAATGAAGACCTGGATTCAAGTCCTTCTTCCAACACATACTAGCTGTGCAGTTCATTTATCTCTTAGTACCTGAGACAAATCATTAAGAGCATAAATTACAGACAAATTGTCTGTCTTCTTTGGTAGAAGGAGTTTCCTTACCAGGAGTTCCCATACTGATAAAATCACAATTTGCTATCATAAAAAGGAAATTAAATAAAACAATAAAGTTGTATAATCACAAGACTATACATAGTTTATCCACAAACCAATGGTTAGTTAAATGCAATGCTACTGTTAAAACAATGAATATGGAATCCTTAATAAAAAAGTCTAGTCATAATGTTCCATTAATATGATTCTGAAAAGTCATTATCATTTAGTAAGCACTTGATTATATGTAATTTTCCTACAGTGCTTTTAAATGCATTATCTAGGAAGCAACAACTTTTCGCCCCTCATGGCTCCTGTGCAATTACAATAAATTTAATTCCTTTATGTTGCTATCTACCTATTTTATTTTGTTTCATTTATACAATAATATGTTGTAAATTCCTTTTCAAGAAATGAATTAAACCAGATTAATTCTGCAGCTGGCTATTCTGAACACAAGATTGCTTAAAGGGCATTTGAGTACTGCCTTATCTCAGTGGTTTTCAGTTTTCTGCATAACAACTTCTCTAGATATCCTTTCACAGATACCACTTTTTCAGTTTTTGTAACTAAAATTTCCTTGCATGGGGATTTAATAGATAAGAAATTTAAAACTCAGAAGGATCTTAGATGTCTCTTACTTCAATACCATCATTTTATAAATGAAAAAAACAGAGGTCCAGAGAGAGAAAGAAAATTACTGCCATTCAAACAGCCTATAAATGGACAAGGGAACAGGAAATCATGACTAGCCAGAAAGAAACTTGATTTATTTTTTCCATGAAAGGGAAAAGAGACAGAGTATGAGGGTCCTGGATTGGTTCTACCAGCTCATTCATGCTCATGCATTGGTTAGAACCATCATTTACCATCCACTCTTCCTGGCTCATGCCTGGTCATTATATTGCATGTGAACCATAATGGTCCCTCTCAGCTCCCATAGTTTCACTGAAACCTTATTGCCATAGATCTTCTACCTTCTTCTGGGATGGTTTCCTGGCATCTTCCTTCATCCTAAAGACCCATGACCTCTCAAAATCAGGGGAAAGTCCAGGAACTTAGAAAATGCAGAGTAAACCTTCAGCCCAGCAGGAAATTCCCCTCTTTATCCCCAACTTGCCAAGCCTTCTAAATGCTATGGTCATATAAACAAGAACAAATGAAAGGTTATATACCATCTTGTTTTTCAAAATTTTATTTTTCTTATTTTTGACCTTTGCATTAACAAATCTATGATCTGGATCATACATAGACAACTAAAATGATTCCCACATTAACAAGTAGTTATTTCTTGTACATTAAGATATAGTGAATTTCATTTTTTGTGTCTTTTTAGTCCTTCAACACTGTTCAGCACCTCCAAAAAATCTTCTTGAAGAAATGGTGCATGTCATGAGGTTTCTTCATATTCTAAAATCCTTTGAACTTTTTGGCTTCTTAACCATGAGCCATATTTTCCAACTTAAAAAAATTCTGTCTTATTTCATGTCCATCTTTGCTTTAATTTTTTGGGCCTTTTCAAGGTCTTCATAAAATGTCTGTATCTCTTCATCTTTTGCCACAAATGTTGATATTAGATTTCAATTTTTGAGGGAGCTAGTCAATGGGGTTAAGTGGCTTGCCTAGGGTCACACAACTAGTAAGTCTTATGTATCTCATGCTGGATTTGAACTCAGGTCCTCTTAAATCCAGGACTGCTGCTCTATCTACTGCACCACCTAGCTGCCCCAGATTTCAATTTTCTTCAAAATAGTATTTGTGCAGATTCTCATCCTGAACACTTCATTGCAAAGTTAAATATAGTAAACTGTGCCTGAAATCTTGGTCCTTAGCATATTTATGCCCAAACAATTGAACTATATCAGTCAATCTACCTCATGGATATGGATCCTATACAATAGCCATTAAGCATATTTTAGTGTTTTCAATGTATCAGGCATTGTGCTAGACTGAGGATATAAAACACAAACACACTTCTATACACTCACACACCCCCATAATTCTTGCTTTCAAAGAAAGTTTGTGTTATTACAATTATCTGACACATAATAAAGGAAGGAGTATTCATATATCTATTTTATCTGAATACAACTATCAGACTGGCTAAAATGATGGAAGGGAAAAATGATAAATGTTGGAGGGAAAGTGGAAAAATTGGGATACTAATACACTGTTGGTGGAACTGTGAACTGATCCAACTATTTTGAAGAGAAACCTGGAATTATGCCCAAAGAGTTATTAAACTGTCTATACCCTTTGACCTAGTAATACCACTATTGGGTGTGTTTCCCAGGGTGATTAGGTAAAATGGAAAAGAACCGAGATGTTTGAAATATTTATAACAGTTCTCTATGTGCTGGCAAAGAAGTGGAAATTGAGGGGATGCCCATCAATTGGGGAATGACTAAACAAGTTGTGGTATTTGATTATGATGGAATACTACTATGCTATAAGAAATGATGAACTAGTCAATTTCAGAAAAAAACACGGAAAGAATTGCATGAAATAATGAAAAGTAAAATGAGCAGAACCAAGAGAATGCTGTATATAGTAACAGCAATATTGTTCAAGGAATAATTGTGAATGACCAAATTATTCTGAATATTATAACTACTCAAATCAGCTATAAAAGACCTATGAAGGAAGACACAATCCAACTCCAGAGAAAGAACTGATAAATAGAAGTATGCACAGTGTGGTTTTATATATAAATATAAATCACTATCAATTGGTGGCCTCTCTAGCGGGGGAGGGGGAGGGAGTGAGTGTAGGAAACAGTTTGGAACTTAAAATGTAACCAAAAAAATTAAATTAATTTAAAAAATAAAAGAAAGGAATATGTGCAGGAGCCAACTTGAATCCATTCCCTGTTCCCAAAGCCAATTGTTAAATCTTCAGTGTGAGAATTTACACCTCCTCAATCAGCAAAAGCTAAAAATCAGGGCTGGATTTATTGTTTTGCTGATTGTCTAAAATCTAGCCTTAAGAAAGTAGTGGAGAAAATGTTGATAATAGAGATTAAACTTAATAGTATAAGCACCAGGCTGCCAAAGATGGGGCAGGACAAATTGGCCTAAGTCTTGTTTCTGCCTTCCTCTTTGGTACAGACCTTTGTAGATGTCAAAAGGTAGCTTGGATTCCCTGACTCCTTCCCAATACACACACCCTTTATAATCAATCAAGTGGTGGAGCATTTGCTATCAGAGCAGTAGTGTAAGCAATTGCAGCAGAGGGAGGCATGTTACACACTTTTACCTGTTAAAGCACCCAAATAAAGAAAATGTGTTATTATTGATGCTTTAACATAATCTGTCATATAATTAATATTTTTTTTTTATTTTCATCATAGAGGGTGGCAGATAACACTAGTTTTGAGCTATGGTACTGGAAAGTGTAGGATTGGTCAACTGAAGAGTAAATTGAAGGATCAGATTAGACCAATAGGCAACAAGGAAACAGTAAAGAAAGCTAATGCAAAGAGGAAGGGAACAAATTTAGTGTGGGAATGCACCACCAAGAGACATAGCACTTTTTCTTAGCATTGCTTCTGGTTTGGATTTCTACTTTTGTAGATAATGGTATGTAACTTCCTTTAGAATCATAGGGCTATAGAACGTCAGAATTTAAGATATTTTACAATTAATCTAGCTCAAATCTCTCATTTTATAGAAAAGGAAACTGAGACCCACCGAGGTGAAACAATTTAATCAGTCTTAAACAACTAATTAATGAGAGAGCTAACATTTTAATCCATGTCTTCTTATTGCTAGAATGATAATTTTTCAACTACATCTCTTTGGAGATAATTCCCTTATCTACATACCTCATCTCTCTGCTGAGCTTCAGTCTTCCTTCAACTATCTGCTACATACGTTTACCTAATTGTCCCATAGTCATGTCAAATTCAACATGACCTAAGAAGGACTCATTTTGTTTTCTCCTTGTAAACCTACCTCTACTTTTAACTTCTCTGTTTCTATCAAGGACAAAACTACTCTTCTAAACACACTTAGCAACCTAGGTGTCATTCTTGACTCTTCATTTTCATTCAACACCTCCTCATCCCCACTCCCTACAAAAAAAAAATAGGTTCTTAATAAATGTCTTTTGGTTAATTGATTGATTACATCACACTCCATTCATCTGGAATTCATTTATAATGGTTTATTTGCTATATTTGCCCAACAAGACTATACTAGTTAATTAATGATGACATTATCCTGTGAGATGATTCTGAATTTATTTATGACCTTTTTATTATACCTGTCTCTAATTACTATGGACAGAGCTACAAAATCAAAACAGGCCTTAGACCTAACTTTCAGGGTAGGAAACATGTAGACCAAATTTCTTATAAAGTGGAACCTAGGATTGGTTTGGGTACCTAACTTACTATGCATTTCTATCTAAGGAAGAGTCCTTTAAGTGCTGTAAAAATCATTAACTATAGGAATAAGATTATTTCAGGTAGAGGATAAGTGTTAGTCTTCTCATTAAAATGGGATAATGACATATCAATTCTTTTTAAAACTCTTCTATTGTCTCCCTATTTGATCTCCCCATTTCCTCAAGTTTTACTTTATTACTATTGTATCATTTTTGGAGGAGTGGGGAGTCTGGACCTATAATTTCATCTATGGAAGGAACCTCCATTTTTGAGACTCCCCATTGAGGCAGATAATCAACTCATCTGAAACTTTTAGTTTTAGAGACTTGCTTGGATCACTGAGAGGTTAAGTGCTTGCTTATCATAAGCAAGTCTACCATTTAGCTACCATACAGCAATGGCTACCATATGTCATAGGTAGGACTTGGAACCAGATCTTCTTCTAAGTCATACTGCTTCTTTATGTTTATCAATAAATTACCCAAATTACTGTGGTTGCAGCTGGCTAATACAAAACATCTCGTTCTGATTACTTTGACTTCAAGGTAAAATGTTCAACTGGAAATAGTTTCTCTTGAACTGAATTGTTGGCATCAATGTACTGGTCATACATAATTTCTCTAATCTCTTTCTAGGCCTTTTTAATATCTTGCTGGACTACATGAAATCTAAATTGCACCATGTGCAAGTACTACTGCCTTATTAACAAAACTGCTTTGACACTCTTGGTGCCTTACATATTTGTTTTTCCTATAGGTTCTTTCTTTCTCAGATTTGTTTGAAATTTTTATCTCTTTGAATCAAAAAAAAAGATTTGGAAAAGGACTTTTATCTCTAATTAGTAATTAAAACATTGAGTATCAATATCATATTTTAAAATTTCCTTATGCTTTAGAATCTTCTTTCCAGCAGCACTTTTAATTTCTTTTTTTAATGAAATAATTTTCTTTATCTGAGATGGGTGGGTGATGGATGAAGATTAAATTAAGGTTTCTTTTCCTATTGTGATAGAGGTTGAATAATCATCCATTCATGGATAGGTTGTATTGCCATTTATCTGAGACAAATATTGCTTTCAAGTGCTTTTACTTTTGATACCATCAATTTATTCAATTCAACAGTAATTTAACAAACATTTATTAAGAATCCTCCACTACTTACAAGATACCATGCTATACTGCTTAATAATTAACTCTTTTACTGTCATAATTGTCTATTTTTCTTGCTCCAGAAATCGTATTCAGCCTAACTGGAGGTTGGAGGAAAGTAGGAGGTAAAGGATATTTTATGAATTCAGGTTTAGGTCTCAGGAAAGAGTTTTCTTTAAATAAAAACAATTATTTTCCCATCTCCCAGATAAATCATGATTGATAGGAGAGACAGAGAGAAAGGCAGGGAGGGAGGGAAGAAAAGAGAGAGAGAGAGAGAGAAAAAGAGAGAGAGAGAGAGAGAGAGAGAGAGAGAGAGAGAGAGAGAGAGAGAGAGAGAGAGAGAGAAACAGTTTAATATTTGTAGTTAGTCTGACTGGTGACATTATTTTTCCTCATAAGAGAACAGCAAGCTCTGCAGAAATTTTAGGTAAAGAAAATAGGTGGTAGTTCAGTTTCTGTTGGGGCAGATTTCACAGTGTGGATTCCTTATTTTGTTTGACGTATTGTGGATTCCTAATACATCAAACATACCTATAGTGAAATGTAAGCCGTAATAACATGCAAATAGGTCTCTCTCCACTCACCTAAGGCAGAATGTATATTGGATAAATGGAGGTTAGGTTGATTTTATTAAGTTATTTCTTATAAGAAATGAAAAGACCAGAAGATACAACATTTTGCATGTTGGACAATAAAAAGGAATTGTTTAAAACATGTTTGAGTAACATTAAATTTTTTTTTTGGATAAAGGAAAAATGCATAGGGTATTATTTTAAAATTCTAAATAACTACCTATTTACTGCCCGGCTATTCCAATTTGTAGATGTTGAGCTAGAAGGGATTTTGGAATTTACCTGGTCCATCTGCCTTATTTTACAGATAAGGAAACTGAGGTCCAGGGAGGTTAAGTGACTTGCCTAAGGTCATAAAGGTAAAAAATGACAAAATGGAAATTTAAGCCTTCTGACTACAGACCCAGTAGTCTTCTTCCGTATCTGGTTGCCTTAAAATGTCAATTCTTTGATGGATTTATTATCTTACCAATGCATTTATTCCTTTCACTTATGGAAATGATAATCTATTCATGTCTCTTCTTCTTTTAAAACTGTCATCTATACCCTCCTGCAGTTACTATGCAATGAGTCTACCCACTTTGATGGGAAATTTCCTGTCCATCTAATGATATTATGTAAATACCAATAGATTATGCAGCTTATCCATTGCTCATACCTTTATCTTGACCTATAACCACATCTATTTCCTCATAAGCGATAATTTTATTCTGTTGTTTAGTTCATTAAATTAGACAAAACCTAACATATCTGGTTAGCAAATAGGCTACAAAAACTGTTTCAGGGTGGCTAGGTGGTGCAGTGCATAGAGCACTGGCCTTGGATTCAGAAGGACCTGAGATCAAATCCAGCCTCAGACACATAACACTTACTAGCTGTGTGACCCTGGGCAAGTCACTTAACCCCATTGCCTAACCAAAAAAAAAAAAATCAACAAAACAAAATAAATTTAAAAAAACTGTTTCAGTGTAGCCTGAAGAGAGAAATGAAATTATGCTATTTGAACACATAGAGGAAAAAACAGGTTCTTGGTATTCCCATGAATCAAAAAAAAAAAAAACTCTCTATAGTCTATAACACAACTTTATAAAAATCTTCAAATAACAAGATTTTTATTGATCTGTTCCTTTTACCATGCCCCATTGAGCAGCATATGTGCGCGCGTGTGTGTATGTGTGTATCCTTAACATATAGTTGTTTCAAGAAACCACATCAGCCATGACAGAAAATTAATGTCTCTTTCTGTATTTTAAGTTCATTACCTGTCAGGAGGTGAGTAGCATTTCATTCTTTTGGACATTTGCTTTATCCTTATGTTAACCAACATCTAGTCTTTCAAAGTTATCTTTCTCTATAATGTCATAACCATTGTATAAAATTTTCTACTCATTCTGTTCAATTCAATCTGCACCAGTTCATAGAAGTTTTCTCAATTTCCTCTGAAACTATTTCATCATTTCTTATGCTACAATAATATTCCATTATATTCACATACCACATTATTTTAGCTGTTGCTCAATAGAAGGACACTCAGTTTCCAGTTTGGGGCAACCATGAAAAAACACTGTTAAAGATATTTTCTGCTTTATTTTATTTCTTTTGGGGTGTAGGCTTTTAATAGTATAGGTAGATCAAATGGAGCATTTGAAAATTATCTGGACATAGTTCCAAACTGCTTTTGAGAATGGCTAGATGAACCCACAGCTCCACTAAGACTAAACTACTATACCTGTTTTCCCACAGTCCTAATAATTTTGAATTTTTTTTCTTTCTTATCTTCTTGACAGCCTGATAGGTTTGCAGTAGAAGCTGTCGCTATAATTATCCATGTAATTAGTCATTAATTTTTCTAATTATTAGTGACAGTGATTTTTTTCCCCACATAACTATTGGTAGCTTTTTTCAAAACTGACTATGTATGGCATTTAACCATTTGTCATTTGTTTGAGTTACTCTTATTTCTTAGATATAAGATATTTAAAAGAGAAACTTGTTACAAAAATTTTTCCCCAGTAATTTGTTTTCATTTATTTAGTAATTTCTAATTTATGGAATAAAATAAGCATAGTGTAATTTAAAAAAAAAAAGATGATTGCACATGAAACCGCAAATCTATTATGCACAAATTGCTATTCTTTTTAAATATACAAAAAAGTTATCACGTAAATATATTTTTCCTTTTTTCTTCCCCTCCCCCAAACCCACTTTAGAGATGGCTACCATTAGACACAAATATGTATGTATATGTATGTGTATACACATATACATATATGTAAACACATACACACATATAATCATTCTATACATATTTCTATTAATCAGTTCTTTCCCTGGATGCAGATAGTGTTTCCCTTCATAAGTATTTGTAGTTAATTTGGGTATTTGTACTAGTCAAAATTACTTAGTCACTCAAAGTTGTTCGTAAAACAATATCACTGTTAGTATATACAATGTTGTCTTGGTTCCGCTCATTTCACTCTTCATTATTTCATGCAAGTCTATCCATTTTTTTTTCTGCGACAATAGAACTCATCGTTTCTGGTAACACAGTAATATTTTATCACAATCATATACCATAACTTGTTTAGCCATTCCTTAATTGATGGTTATCCCCTCAATTTCCAGGTTCTTTGCCACCACAAAGAGAGCTTCTATAAATATTTTAGAATATATAGGTTCTTTTCCTTTTTCCATAATAATTTTGGAAATATACACCTAGTTGTGGTATTGCTATCTAGGGATGGGGGAACCTGTGGCCTCAACGTCACATGTGGCCCTCTAGGTCCTCAAGTATGGCCCTTTGACTGAATCCAAACTTCACAGAACCAATACTTTTAATTAAAGGATTGGTTCTGTAAAACTTGAACTCAGGTAAAAGGCCCTACTCAAGGACTTAGAACGCCACATGTGGCCCTGAGGCTGCAGGTTTCTCCACCTCTCAGCAATTTAATAACTCTTTGGGTATAATTCCAGATTGCTCTCCAAAATGGTTGGATCAGTTCACAATCCCAACAACAAAGAATTAGTGTCCCAGTTTTTCCACATTCCCCTCACATTTGTCACTTTCTTCTTCAATCACTTTATCCAATTTGATAGGCATAAAATATCTCAAGACTTTTTTACTTTGCATTTCTCTGATCAATAATTATTTAGAGCATTTTTATATGAGTATAAATTATTTTGATTTCTTCATTGGAAAATTGCCTGTCCATATCCTTTGACCATTTATCAGTTGGGGAATGACTCACATTCTTATCAATTTTTTAAAGTTCTTTATATATTTGAGATATGAGACTTTTATCTGAGATGTTATCTATAAAATTTTCTCCCAATTTTCTGCTGTCCACATCTTGGCTACATTTGTTTTATTTCAATTTTTCAATTTTAATTTCAATATTTTAATTTATATATTTATTTTTATATAATTTATATATATATATAATTTATATATTTAATTTATATAATCAATCAAAATCATCCATTTTACACCTCACTTTACTCTCTATTATAAATTGTTCACGTATCCTTAAGTCTAATATATTTATTTCCAAGTATTTTATACTGTCTAGAGTTATTCTAAATATGGTATCTCTTACTTTCACTTCTTTCAGGGTTTTGTTTTTGATATATAGGAATGCTGATGATTTACACCCTGCTACTTTGCTAAAAGTATTCACGGCTTCAACTAACATTTTAGTTGAGTCATTGGGATTTTCCCGTTATATCATCATATCATTTGCAAAAAGAGACAATTTTATTACCTCATTCCCTATTATGATTTCTTCTATGTTTCTTTTCTTATTACTAGTGCTATGATATTCAATACAATATAGAATAATAGTGGCGACAATGGGCATGCTTGTTTCACACCTTATCCTAATGGGAAGGCTTCTAACTCATCCCCATTATAATTAATGTTTATTAAAGGCTTTAGATAAATGTTTTTTTTAATCAATTTAAGGAAAAATCCACTTATACATACACTTTCAAGTGTTTTTTTAATAAGAATGAGTGTTGTACTTAATTAAAAGCTTTTTCTGTACCTATTGATATAATCCCATGATTTCTTTTCACTTTTATTGATATAATCAATTATGTTAATGACTTTCCTTATGTTAAACCATCTCTGTATTCCTGACATAAATCTCATTTAGTAATAATGTATAATCTTTGTAATATACAGTTGTAATCTTTTAGTTGGCATTTTATTTGGGATTTTTGCATCTGCATTCATTAATGAAATTGGTCTATAATGTTCTTTCTGTTTTTGCTCTTTCTGGTTTAGTTATCAGCATTATATTTGTTTCATTAAAAAAGAGTTTGGTATAATCCCTTCTTTGCCTATTATTCCAAATAATTTAATATTAGAATTAGTTGCTTTTTAAATATTTGACAGAATTCACTTGTAAATACAACTGGTCCTACTGTTTCCCTGCCTTAGGAAGCTCATTTATGATCTGTTCAAGTTATTTTTCTAAAATAGGTCTATACAGATATACTAGTTCCTCTTCTGCTACCATAAGCTATATATATATATATATATATATATTCATCTATTGGGGCAGCTAGGTGGTGCAGTGGATAGTGAACCTGTCCGGAAGTCAGGAGAACCTGAGTTCAAAATCTGGCATCAGACACTTGACACTTACTGTGTGACCTTGGGCAAGTCCTTAACCTGATTGTGTAGCCCAAGGTAAAGAAATATACATATAAATAGATAGATAGATAGATAAATAGAGATATATAATCTATATTTATACATATATATTCATCCATTTTACTTAAATTGTTCATTTTTTGGCATATAATTGAACAAAATAACTCCTTATAATTGCTTTAATTTCATCTCTATTAGTGGTATATTTATCTTTTTCATTTTTAATAATAGTGATTTGGTTTCCTTCTCTCTTTTTTTAAATCAAATCAACCAATGGTTTATCTATTTTCTTGATTTTTCATAAAACTAATTCCTAGTTTTATTTATTAATTCAATGCTTTTTCATTCAATTTTATTAATTTTATCTTTAATTTTTAGTATTTCCAATTTATTGTTTAATTAGGAATTTTAGTCTGTTTTTTTCAAGTTTTTTTTAATTGCATACCCAATTCACTGATCTGTTCTTTCTCTATTTTATTGATGCAAGCATTTAGAGATATATATTTTCCTCTGCTCAGTACCTTTGCTGTATCCCATAGGTTCTTAAATGTTGTCTCTTTATTGTAATTTTCTTTGGTGAAAGTATTGTTTCTATGATTTGTTCTTTAAAATACTGATTCTTTAAGATTAGGTTGTTTAATCTCCAATTTGTTTTAATCTATGTTTTGAAGGCTCCTTATTAAATATAATTTTATAGTACTGTGATCTAACAATGACACTTTTAATATTTCTGCTTTTCTGCTTTTAATTACAAAAATTTTATATCCTATGGTCAAGCTTTGTAAAGCTACCATGTATTCCTAAGGAAAAAGTGTTCCTTTTTATTTCCATTCAGTTCTCATCAGATGTCCATCATATGTAGCTTATCTAAAATGCTACTCAATTGGTGACTTCTTTCTTATTTATTTTTTGTTTGATTTATCTAGTTCTGAGAGAAGCCTAAAGTTCCTTGCTATTATAGTACTATTATTTCTCTCCACCTATAATTCATATAACTTTTCTTTTAAAAATCCAGATGCTATAGTATTTAGTACATATAGATTCAGTATTGATATTGTTTTGTTGTGTATGGAACCTTTAATAAAAAGAAGTTACCCTGTTTATCTCTTTCATTCAAATCTATTTTAGCCATAACTTTAAGATCATAATTGCTACCTCTGCTTTTAAAAAATTTATTATTTATTTATTCATACTTTTCACTTTTATAAGATTTTGAGTTCTAAATTTTTCACCCTCTCTTCTCTTTCCCCTCCCCAAGATGGCATGCAATCTGATATGGGCTATACATGTACAATCATATTAAACATATTTCTACATTAGTCATGTTCTAAAGAAGAATCAGAATAAAAGGAAAGATCATAAGAAAGAAAAAACAAAAAAGGAGAAAGTATTATGCTTTGATCTGCATTCCGACTCCATAGTTCTTTCTCTGTATGTGGATAGCATTTTCCTTGGAATTGCCTTACATCATTGCATTGCTGAGAAGAGCTAAGTCTATCAAAGTTGGTCATAGCAAAATGTTGCTGTTACTGTGTACAAGGTTCTCCTGGTTGTGTTCACTTTACTTAACATCAGTTTGTGTAACTCTTTGCAGGTTCTTCTGAAATCTGCCTGCTTGTCATTTCTTATAGCACAATAGTATTCCCATTACATTCATACACCATAACTTGTTCAGCCATTCCCCAATTGATGGGCATCCCCTCAATTTCCAATTCTTTGCCACCACAAAAAGAGCTGCTATAAATATTTTTTATACATGTGGGTCCTTTTGCCTTTTTTTTTTTATATAATCTCCTTGCAATAAATACCAGAAGTGGTACTGCTGGACCGAAGGGTATACACAGCTTTATAGCCCTTTAGGCATAGTTCCAAATTGCTCTTCAGAATGGTTGGAAAAATTCACAACTCCACCAACAATGCATTAGTGTTCCAATTCTCCCACGTCTTCTCCACCATTTACCATTTTCCTGTAGATTGGGTAACATGAAAAAAAAAAAACAGGAAAATGATGAATGGTGGAGAAGATGTGAAAAAATTGGAACACTAATGCATTGTTGTTGGTGGAGTTGTGAATTGATCCTACCTTTACTTTTTTTTTTTTTTGCATCAACTGAAGCACAAAAAATTCTACTCCAAACCTGCATTTTAATTCTCTGTGTATCTCTCATTCTTAAATGTGTTTCTTGTAAACAACATATTATTGGACTTTGCTTTTTAATCCATTATGCTATCAGTTTCTGTTTTATGCATGAGTTCAAACCATTCACATCAAAGGTATAACTACTATTTGTACTACTATAATAACTACCAGAAAAACTGAGTATAATCCCTCAAGGGAAAAATAAGACATTCAATGAAATGAAGGACTTTCAAGCCCTCCTGATGAAAAGACTAGAACTGAATAGAAAACTTGACTTTCAAATACAACACTCAAGGGAAGTGTAGAAAGGTAAACAGGAAAGAGAAATTATAAGGGATTCAATATGTTTCAATTGTTTATGTTCCTACAAGAGAAGATGATACTTGTAACTCCTAAGGACTTTCTCATTATTAGGGCAATTAGAAAGAGTATACATTGACAGATAGCAAGTATATGAGTTAAACATGATGGAATGATATATTAAAAATAAAATTATGGGGTAAGAAAGAGGAATGAATTGGGAGACGGGGAAAAGGAAAGGTAGAAAGGGGTAAATTATCTCACATAAAAAAAGGCACAAAAGAACTTTTATAATAGAGGGGAAGATGAAGGATTTAGGGAGGGCAGTGCTTGAAATTTACTTTCATAGGAATTTGCTCAAAGAGAGAATAACATCTACACTTAATTGGGTATACATATGTGCCTTATCCTACAAGAAAGTAGGAGGCGATGTCCATCAATTGTGGAAAGGCTGAACAAGTTGTGGTATATGAATGTAATGGAATACTATTGTGCTATATGAAATGATGAGCAGGCAGACTTCAGAAAAACCTGGAAAGACTTGTATGCACTGATACAAAGTGAAGTGAGCAGAACTAGGAGAACATTACACATGGTAACAGCAATGTGGTACAATGATCAACCATGAATGACTTAACTGTCCTCAGCAATACAATTATCCATTTCGAAGACAAATCCAAAGGACTTATGATGAAAACTGCTATCCAACTACAGAGAAAGTACTGATGCAGTCTGAATGCATATCAAATCATACTTTTTTTCACTTTTTCAATTTTTCTTGAGGTTTTTTTTGTCTGTGTTTTCTTTCACAACATGACGAATATGAAAACGATTTGTATGTCTGCATATATATAATCAGTATCAAATTCCCTGCTTTCTCAGTAAAGTTGTAAGGGAAGGAGAGAATTTGGAATTCAAAATTTTAAACAATGAATGTTAAAAATTGCTTTTACATGTAATTGGGAAAAATATTAAATAAAAAGTATGAAAAAATTACTATAGAATGAAAGAAATTTTGCATCTACTAAGTATTTAGTTAGAAATGGTCTAGTGGTTCCAATTAC
The DNA here is from genome assembly GCF_900497805.2 of Vombatus ursinus. Classification (NCBI taxonomy): domain Eukaryota; kingdom Metazoa; phylum Chordata; class Mammalia; order Diprotodontia; family Vombatidae; genus Vombatus; species Vombatus ursinus. Next base: position 14,762,930 of record NW_020954687.1, read on the forward strand.
ATGTCAGAAAGTTCTCTCTTTTATGGAGTGACAGATGACAAATCTCCACATTACAAATGCAGAACTCAAACTGCCCTAGAAATCTCAACTAACAAACTGTACTAAAAATGAACTGTTATCACAGACAAAACTATTGTCCATAATCACACTGAAATAAACTGATCCACAAAAGAAATCTTAAGAAGTTGTAAAATGGTATTCCCCTAACTTTTGAAGAATCAGGTTAGTTGTTTTTTTTTTATTTCTAATATGACTCTTAGTTTTATTAATCTATACAATAGTATTTTGCTTCCAATTTTATTAATAACTTCTTTAATTTTCATTATTTCTATTTTTATTTAGTTTTACAGTTTTGATTTATTATTGTTGTTGTTTATTGTTATGATTTACAAGCCCAATTCTTTGATTTGTTCTTTCTCTGTTGCTGATTATAGAATACATATATATATATATATATATATGTTGCCTCAGAACTGCTCATCTCAGAATTATCATCTTCTTTGATAAAATTTTGTGTTTCTTTACATATACATATAAGGAAATAAGGAAATTTGCATTTTATTTAGCTCCTACTCTGTGCCAGACACTGTGCTAATTATTTACAAATATTATCTCATTTTACCCTCACAACAGCATGTGAGGTAAGTGATAGTATATTCTACATTTTACAGTTCCAGAAACTTAGGCAAATAGAGATTAAGTTACCTACCCAGGATCACACAGTAAATGTCTAAGGTCAGATTTCAATACTTGTCTTTCTTTCCTCATGGTCCAGAGCTCTATCTACTATGCTGTCTCGATGCCTTTAGGCAGCTTATATACATAATAAATATATACATACATATATATGTATAATATATGCATGTATGTATATACATGCTTATAAAAACTAATATGGTGTGGCCACCTTCCCAGAATCCTGCCTCAAACACTTGCTACCTACCTATATTTTTGTTACAAGCAGATCCAGAACTCAGCTTAATTGCTCCAACTTCAAATATAAAGTTATTGCTATTTCTCATAGCATAATGGGATGCATCAATTCCCCCACCCTACCCCAAATACCTCAAAATGGGAAAACCAGTTTTCTTTATCTCTGCACACACACATTTAGATAACACACCATACTTATAGATTTACTATGAACTGTTACAAGGATACACAAAATAAGGAAGGGTAAGTGATTACAGCTGTTATTTTTTTTTATTTCAAAACTTAACTCCAGCGTTAGGACATGTGACCTATTTTTATTAGTTTTCTTCTGACTAAATACCATCTGTTTTGCCCCAAGTTTAATATTACCTCGGTTCTAGTTTTATTTTTTACCTCCTCTATCTCACTGCAATCTACTTAAGCCTTCCAAATAGTATGGGATTCTAGGTCTAAGAATTTCTTTATAGAACCCCACAGCTTTATAATCTTGGGGAAAAACAAAAACAAACAAAAAAAAACCATTTTAGTCCACTAGATATGGCCTAGGAAAGACTATCATGCTTGAGTCTTTCAAACTTCCATTAAGAAACAATTCTTTGGTTTTTTTGCCCTAAACTCCAAAGCTACGTCCACCTTGGGTGTATCCAAATAATTTTGCAGTTTTCCATACAATGGCTCAACAGGAAGTTACTAACTCCTCCATATCACTCTCTCTCTTTTCTAACTTGTGCACTAAGGAAGATTCTACAATCTAGTTCTTGAAAAAAAATATTTTTCTATTAATATAATACACTTCCTGAGGTCTTATGGCCACTCTCTGGGCCTGCCCCCTATTTAATTCACTCTATTCTCATTCCTACTTGACTGACGTTCTAATTCTGAACTTTGTCTTCCAGATGAATATGAAATTACCTCACCCACTAATGATGAAGCTCAACTGACAGTCATAGTCAAGGGTCAACAGAGATGAGATATGTCTTTCTCTACTGTGACATAGTTAAGAATCCAATCATTTCTCCACTTTAAGGGTGCTGAGTGATTTGTTTCACTTTGGGGAGGGAAGATGTGAATCCCAGAGGCTATACTTTTTCCCATAATCTGCAAAGAATCCTTGAAAATAGCGAAATAACAAAATATCAACACATTCTCACCAACACTCTCCCAAAATATTTAGCCATGGTCATATCATTCCATTTGTCATGCTAAGAACAAAAATAAAAATCTTACTATTTCAACTGTTTTTTAATTGATTTTTTTACAGTAAGCAATAGTATAAAATTCTGCATGTTTTATATATAATTATTAAACATTAATGAAAACAAATCTATTCACAAAATGGTACACTCTGTAACTTAGAAATTTTACAGATACAGATATGTACAGTTGAAAGGTATTATCTAAATGTACTCATAGTTACATAAATATATATTATATATATTTGTATGCATGTAATCAAACAGCAACAAAGAGAGCTCAATAATCATCAGTACTGTAAGTTAAATGTCTTTAATCTCAATTGTTTTAAACATTCTAAATACTTTCTTTTTATTTCTCTAGTATACACAGCTGTTTTTCATATTAACATTTACTTGAATAATTTTCATAATGGTTCAAGGCACATAGTTCTGCCAATGTATTTTCTTTTTTTATGTTTTTTGGTTTTATTTAGTATTTTATTTTCTCCAGTTATATGTAAGAACAATTTGAACATTCATCTTTAAAACTCTGAGTTCCAATTCTATCCCTTCCTCCCTCTCCATCCCACCCCCTTTGAGAAAGTAAGCAATCCAGTATAGGTTATTCAGATGTAGTCATACAAAATATTTCCATAATAGTCATGTTGTAAAAGAAAACATAGGCGAAACAAAATCCTCAAGAAAAATAAACTACAAAAAAAAAAAACTATGCTTCAATCTGTATTCAGACACCATCAGTTCTTTCTCTGGGGATGAATAGCATTTTTCATCATAAGACCTTCTGAGTTGTCTTGCATCATTGTATTGCTGAGAATAGCTAAGTCATTCACAGCTGATCATTTTACAATATTGCTGTTACTTTGTACACAATACATTTCACTTTGCATCAGCTCATGTAAGTCTTTTCAGGTTTTTCTGAGAGGATCCTGCTCATTATTTCTTATAACAAAATAGTATTCCATCACAATCACATACCACAATTTGTTCAACCATTCATCAATAAATGGATATCCCTGCAATTTCCAATTCTTTTTAAAGTTTTTTTTATTAATATATTTTGCTTTATCAATAGTCAGTTCCAAAAGCTTTTGAGTTTTAAATGTTTTCTACCTCTCCCTCCCCACCTCCCCCCATCAAGATGGCATGCAATCTGATATAGGCTATACACATACATTTCTATTAAACATATTTTCACATTAGTGATGTTTTAAGTAAGAATTAGAACCAACAGGAGGAACCACCAGAAAGAGAAAACAAAACAGAACAGAAGAAAAAAAACAGCAAATAGTATGCTTCGATCTGCATTCAAACTCCATAGTTCTTTCTTTGGATGTGGATAGCATTTTCCATCATGAGGCCTTTGGAGAAGTCTTAGATTCTTGTATTGCTGAGAAGGGTTACAGTCATTGCACAACATGCTGTAACTGTGTACAACGTTCTCCTGGTTCTGCTCACTTCACTAAGTATCAGGCCATACAAGTCTTTACAGGTTTTTCTGAAGTCAGCCTGTTCATCATTTCTTATAGCACAATAGTATTCCGTTATATTCATATACCACAACTTGTTCAGCCATTCCCCAATTGATGGGCATCCTCTCAATTTCCATTTCTTTGCCACCACAAAAAGAGCTGTATAGAAACTCCTTTTGCTAATTCTGCTTTGACAAAATTTTAGATTTCTACTTTGAAAAAAATTGTTAAGTATGGATTCAGTCAAGAACCTATGAGTCTCTCCTCATTTTGTAATTATTATTTTTAAGGCATATGCCAAATATACACATGCATATGTAATTGGGATAATGCATAACTTTAAAAAATAAAAAATTGCATTTGAGATATTTGCATAACATTAATAAGTTCATTATTTTGAAATATGGATCATTTTTATAAGTATGAGCAAGGGAAGAAATGGTTCCATTAAGTAATTTAAGAAATATACAAAATATCCCTAGGATAATACAATTGAATTCTGAGTTGTCATGCATTTGGGTAATCTCATGTCACGCTTAGAAGTAGTAATCCAAAACAAATTTTGTTTTGCTCACAAAATTCACAATTGCCCTCTCTATAATGATCCATGTTATTCCCTTTAGACTATTGCTACTATTCCTCCTCACATCACCAAGCTGCAATAACAGAACAAGACCAAAATAAACAATTAATAAATAAAATCAGAATCTATTCACTCACCCATTCTCCTCCCTGTTCCCCCCAAAAGATTGTTTTTCCTTCAAAAATCAAGGGGCCCACAGAGAAACTGAGTAGTATTTTTCACATTTGTTAAAGTCCAATGTCTAACATTAACCAAAACCTCCCTGGGCTAACACTTATTTTCACAGTTGTTTTGAAGATGAAAATATCTTAGCATTGCTGGTGTGCTGGTATGTCCACCATAAAATAATATTTCTTCTAGCCTTCTTTTCCTTTGATCAGATCAAATCTTCTGGAGTAAAAGAAAGGACAACAAACAGATGGTGCATGGAAAATAGTGTCATCCATATGAAGGTATCAAACTGAGGATGAGGAAGTGGGGGTGGCTAAAGGTAATTCAAGTTAGCATAAGGAAATGGACCCCACCCACCAGAAAAGTTATAAGTCTCTATGCTACTCCAAGAGAAAGGCCACTGATATTTTTCAGTTGTAGCATTTTTGTTATAACTAATCCAGACATAGAGCCTCAACAGAGAAAACCTGTTATATCCATTCAACTTTGAAGAATCCAATTTTTAATAAAAAGTGAAATTTCACAGCTGAAAATGAGGGGGAGTGAAAGCCAAAGGATATTACTAATTTATTAGACCTGTCACTTACATTTCCACTCCCACTATGACACTGTTTTAACTGTCAGTGAAACATCAGGATGAAAGACTTTTGGAATGTATCAAAGAAAAGAAAGTTCTTTGACATGTAATGAAGGTACCTTTATTTCATGTTTTCTCAGCCCTAACTTTGAAAACTAGGTGCAGTTAATATTTTGCTAATTATATTTATATTTTAGTGGCCATTCTTTAAATTACTAAATCATTTTCTAAACTGTACGTTTTTTACTTAGTATATACACTGAAGAAATGTCATCAGCCAAGTTAAAAGCATCTAAAATTTCAAACATAGAAAACCATATCATTGGCAAGTACATACTACAAACAAAATGAAAATATACACAAATGTTATATTTCATCACCTTCAGAAAGGCCAATATATAGAAATATTAACTCATTTAACTTCAATACAATTATGAGGTTGGTGTCTTTTTGGAGAGTGAGGATAGATATTTGTTTGGGTTGTTCTTCTATGAAGAATTGTGGAAAAGATCCCTAGTAATCAGAATGAACCTTCCAACTTCATCTTTTCAGTATGTTATAGGCCACTTAAACTACCTGTGCCTCAATCCTCTCATTTGTAAAACTATGGAATTGGAAAATATGAGCAACCACATCCCTTCCTACTCCAAAATTCTATACTTCTAAGTGTCAATGATACAAAATAACTTTGTTTATAATGACTCATTTTCCAAACCACACAACTATTTTACGAAGTTATTAGAATAAGGTGCTTGTTACTGAACTGACTCATTCTCCTTCTCTTCCTGCTCCATAGCTTTTCTTTGAAAATTTGCTATTTTTTTCAAGTCTAAATAATGCACATTATAAGCTATGATCACACCAGGAAAAGCAGACAAATATAGAGCTCAAGAATACATTAAGCATCTACCACATGCAATGTGTGTGCTAGTCATACAATTGAATAAATTAAATGGCATAATTAATGACCAAAGGGCACTTGAAAAAGTTCACTTAAATATATTCTTCAGGAAATCTGTTTTCTATATTTGTATTATCTGTAGAATATTATTTATTCTATCAGCATTTATTAACTATTAGGTGCTGTGTATGGTGCTAATAATGGAAATTAAAAGAAAAGACAGTCCCTTCCCTCAAAGAGATAATATTCTTAGGAAATAAAATATTCTTAGGAAAAATATAGCCCATACCATTTCCAAATCAATTCAATCTTGGTGAACTTTTGCAATATTATACAGAAATAATGTTATATAGAAATAACAATAATGACCAAATAAACCTAGAAATACAGATTACTGAATAATTTTTTTTTTCCTTTGGAGCCTGAAAAACTCTGTAAGACTTTGTTTTCACTTCTCTTTTTAGGCAAAATTAAAAGGATCTTATTGCATCTGGAGTAGTAGTAAAAGTGCAGTAAGTCTATACCTTCTGGGAAACTTTCCAGAGATAGTAATAAGTCATTCTTGCCAATGTTAATGCTGTTAGCATCTAAATCAGGATATGGACTTGAGGTTAGTCTACATCTAGATAGCACCTAAGACATTCTTTGATAGATGGATATTCTTCATTAGAAAATTTTTTTTTGGCATCACAATGTGTAAAGGACAACTGATTTTCCAGCTGGCACAAGAGTATGACAATATAAAGCCACTCATGTGAAGAGAATAATAATGGCTTTTATTGCCATGATTTTGGAAACAATGTTTTTATAAAATAAAAATGAAAATTAATAAATATGAAACTGGTGCATTTTAGATGTTAAAGATTTCTTTTTTAAAGAAAGATATTTGAGGAAATATCATTTTTTAAAAATTGTGACCAAAACATAATAAAGGTAAACTGTACAGAGAAACTTCCCAGTGGTAATCACTAACCCTGAACATTTTAATAATAGGTATACATTTGGGAGGGGAAAAAATTATTTAATTGAATGGTTGCCACTTTGAAATGATGTTTAGAGAAAAAACACCCTCTCTAGCAGGTTTAAGTACTCTGAAGGTACAGCATAACATATGTAAAAGCTAAAATCAATATAAATTTGAATTATGTGATGAAAACTATTTGGAACTAGAAATAAAATAAAACTAGATGTGATCAATTAAAACCTTGGTTGAGTGATAAATTAATATAATATTGTAAAAAAGAATATTTGGTAGGCATATATCTATGTAATACACACACACACACACACACACACACACACACACACACACACACGCTATCTCCTCAAAATCCCACTTCAGCATTCAGGAAATGCATTGCAAAATGCTATAACTCTGAGGTCAACATCTGAAGATACACACTTAGGTCAGAAGTTATGAACAGTCAACACAGGATTGAACAATTAATTCTGTTGGCATTTATCAAGTCATCTTGGCCAGAGGAAATCATTGCTAGTCCAAATCCTATTACTTAGAGGTTGACAGCTTCAGGTGATAATTCCACATTACCCTTCCTTGCTGGCTGTTAACCTTCTGCTACCAGCGAATATTGAAGGCAGCAACTTTTATATAAAGGGAACTCATGAAGAATCTTACTCCTAAAATTCAAGCTCTTATTTCATGATTTGGTGAAACTAAGCATTATTATTTTCAGTTTAGTATGTCAAAATCTATTTTATTTCCAGATAGTGGCAATTGAAGTCTTTACTAATCTCCCTTTACTCTACCACTTCTCAGTGATCTCTTACTCTTGCAATGACTTTTATAACTTTGTATATACTTATTTATCTGGGTTCATCTCTCCCATGGAATATAAATTCCTTGAGGGCAGAGACTATTTCATTATTGATTTTTGCTTTTGTTTTTTAGCTCTGGCACCTAGCCAAGTGCCTTACCTATAGGCATTGCTTAATAGATGTTTGTTTAATTGAATTCTACACCACAGTCACCCAAACATGTTTTTTAATTCAAGAAGTGTTGTCCATGGAGTTTATATACAGATCTATGTGAGTTGGTTTAAATGTGGTTTATTATTAGGAAAGAAAGGAGTAGTTTACCTATCAGATCTATGGAGAAGGGAAGAATTTATGACCAAACAAGAGATGGAGAACATTATGAAATGCAAAATGGATAATTTTGATTACATTAAATTAAAAAGGTTTTGCACAAACAAAACCAATGCAACCAAGATTAGAAGGAAAGCAGAAAGCTGGAAAACAATTTTTACAGTAAGTATCTCTGATAAAGGTCTCATTTCTCAAATATATAGAGAACTGAGTCAAATTTATAAGAATACAAGTCATTCCCCAGTTGATAAATGGTCAAAGAATATGAACAGGCAGTTTTCAGAGGAAGAAATTAAAGCTATCTATAATCACATGAAAAAATGTCTAAATCACTATTGTATTAGAGAAATGCAAATTAAAACAACTCTGAGGTACCACTTCACAACTATCAGATTGGTTAATATGACAAAAAAGGAAAATGATAAATATTGGAGAAGATGTGTGAAAATTGGAACACTAGTGCATTGTTGGTGGAGTTGTGAAATGATCCAACCATTCTGAAGAGCAATTTGGAACTATGTCCAAAGGGCTATAAAACTATGCATACCCTTTGATCCTGCAATACCACTACTAGGTGTGTATCCCAAAGAAATCATAAAAAAGGGAGAAGGACCCACATGTGTAAAATATTTATAGCAGCTCTTTCTTTGTTGGCAAGGGATTGGAAATTGAGGGGGTGCCCATCAACTGTGGAATGGCTGAACAAGTTGTGATATATGAACGTAATGGAATACTAATGTGCTATAAGAAATGATGAGCAGACAGATTTCAGAAAAACCTGAAACACCTTACATGAAATGATGCTGAATGAAGTGAGCAGAACCAGGAGAACATTGTATACAGCAACAGCAACACTGTGTGGTTATTAACTATGATAGACTTAGCTCTTCTCAGCAATACAATGATCCAAGACAATTCGAAAAGACTTGTGATGGAAAATGCTATCTATCCACATGCAGAGAAAGAACTACGGAGTCTGAATGCAGATCAAAGCATACTGTTTTCTCTTTTTTTATTGTCCTTTGTTTTTTCTTTCTCATGTGTTTTTTTTTTCCCTTTTGTTCTGATTCTTATTTCACAACATGACTAATGCGGAAATATTTTTTTAACATGATTGTACTATTTCAGATTGATTGCTGTCTTAAGGAGGTGGGAGAGGATAGAGGGAGGGAGAAAAATTTGGAACTCAGAATTTTACAAAAATGAATGTTGGAAACTATCTTTACATGTAACTGAAAAAAAATAAAATAATATTAAGTAAAAAATAAATGTGGTTTGTAGGAAGTTATAAATAAATATCCCTGGAATCATCTACCCCTTTCAAAAAGAAGTTTTGAGTCTTGGTGGAGAGGATCAGGAGTTTACAGCCATGATGTTGAAGTGTTCTGCCCTCCTCAAAGAGGGGATATCAGGTTATATTTACACACATCTTCCCCCTCCAGTAAATATTGTTAGTCCCGGGGGGAAGGGGGAGAATTTAGATTCAAGCCCTTCTCCTAATCACTATCAGAAGACTCAGTGAGACCAAGCTATATCCAGAAGCTTGACTCCTTTCCCACCTAACACAAGTCATACAAAGAGTGTCACAAATACACTTAGCCAAGCCAATAGTAAAGCAAAATCAGAAAAGTTATACACATTAAACTGTTTCAAGCAATGCATAGTATGAATGAACAGTCCCTGTCGGAGTGAGTTACATCAGCCCAACTGAGAGAAAAAATCCCCAATCTCATCCAAGAGGAAATTCCTCAAAGCCTCCAGTGTAGTGAGATAGTATCCAGGGATATGTTTGAGTCCCCCTCCATGTTACCTCTTCCCAGGGTCCTTCTCTCCCTCCGTGGACCTCTCCCTGAAAACAGCCTGAAATAGTGTGCTTCTTTTCTAGAAGGCCAAAACAAAACAAAACAAAACAAAACAAAACAAAAAACCTTGCCCCTCCTAAGCTCTCACCAACTCCATACTTCATATAGGCAGAGAGCATTGAGTAATCATTCTCTCCGTCAAAAAGAAGAGTCTTATGTAAATAAGACTGGAGCCCAGGGGTTCTATTCACAATTATGCTTATGATATCAGTTCATTTTCTAAAATGTAAAATTCAAATGTTAATTCAATGTTGAACACAGTATTATAATTATAGTACTAATATTTCAGTGCTTTGAAGATCCACAATTTTACCAGTGTCGGCACTCTGTCCACTGATTCCAAATACAGTGCCTCTATATCTCAGAAGAAGTTGCGTGAATTGCTATGAGTGAAAAATTCACCACTTAGTCATCAGCCTTCTGCTGAACACTCTTTTTAAATTTATCTATGCTGGTTCTCACAAAAGAAAATATGTCACTGGGCCCATACTTGAAGGCTGGTTAGCTTTGGATGACCTACTGCTTTAGGTCTTCACACTGGCATAGCTTTGAAAAAAACTCATGACATGATGAAACACTGTAGTGGGGCTTTAGAACATTGGAATGTTTCAGCCTTTTTATCATACAACATATTTGTCTAAAAATATTGAACAAATATGTTGAATGATAACAAGGCTCTCAGAGTATGAAGAATATGTTGGGAAATGTGAGTAAAATAAAAGATATCAATAAAATGTACAAAAATAAATGCTTATTGAATTGAATTGAATTCATCATTTTTTGTACTATGATTTGAGATACTCAGGTAAAAAGTCACATTTCAATTTATTTAAAGTTGTTCTGCAGCAGTGAGAATGTATATTTTTCCTGGGATTCCTTTGGGAGAAAATAATTTTCTAAGTAGACATGATCCAATTTAATTTCATTGTAAAATAATAGTATAGAAAGTAAATGGCTGACAAAATGTGATAAATTTTTTTAGCATTTTGCTTTTAATTCTAAATACAATTTGTGTAAATTTGGAATGCATAAACAGACTTTATTGATTTATATCCTTATTTTTAAGGTCCTAAAACAATGTTTTCCTCTAAACACCTTTTATGAAGTTATACAGCTATTTCCATTGATATACAAGGTTTAAATAAAAGAAAAAACATATCAGAGAAATTTTTAAGAAAGTAAACACCTTCAAATTATAGAATTCATTTTTAAAAGAAGGGAAAAACACTTCTAAAGTAAGCAATTATGAAAATTTATATTTTATTCATTAAAATAAGCTTATTTCTTAATAAATAAATAATCAAATGATACAGTTTTAATGAGTAATGTAAAGTACTAGCAACTAATTTTTTAAATGTTAAAATACACTAATAACAAGTGCAAACTAAAATAGCTCTGAGGTCTTACCTCATACCCATTAAATTGGCAAAGATGATATTTAAAAATGGAACCAATCAGTGTCAGAGTGAATATTAATGTCTTTGGTATAACTATCAATCAGGCTTTTTTTTTTGGAAAGCAAATTGGAATTATGTGAGAAAAGTCAATAAACTAGTCATACTTTGATGTGGCAATCCCACTACTAGGCATATATCCCAAAGAAGGTCCATGACAAGTCTTATATAAAACAAAATACTCACAGTATAACAAAATACTATTTGTGATATAAAAAAATTGAAATTTTGTACCTTTCTAACCTAATTGTGGTACATAAAAACATTAGACTTTAGCTCATTGCATCATCACAACAACCTTGTGAGGTAGTTATTATTATTATCTTTATTTTACAGCCAAGAAAAATGAGACTCAGAGAGTGACTTGCCCATCTTTATACAGCAAATGTTACAAGTAGAAGTTAAATCCAATTCTCTCCTGACTCCAACACTCCCTTTCTGACATATATTTCACTAGTGCCTTTATTTAAGGCCATCACTTTCTGCACAAAACCAGCTCCTTCTCTTCATTTGCCTACTTCTATTGATAGTACAACCACTCAACCAGTCACCTTAGCTTAAAATCTTCAGATTACCTTTGACTCCTCTTTTGCTCTCACCTCCCTTAAACAATCAGATGCCAATCCCCGATTATCAGTCTATCTCTATAATATTGTTCATATCTTCTCTCAGACTTTCTATTTTTACCCTGTTTCATGCCCTCATTTCCTCTTGCTTGGACTTTTGTAATAGCAATATTTTTCTTGGACTATTCTCTTCCCACTTTCTAATATATCATACACACCAAACCAAGTTCTTTAATACATATATATTGTATCTATTTAATACATATAATACATACATATCTGTTTAATACACATATAAATGGATCCCCATTGCTCACTGAATGAAGTCCAAATTCCTTAGCCTAACATTTTAAGCATTCCATAATTTGAATATAACCTACCTTTAAAGTCTTACCTCGTGCTACAATATCAGATTCCCTCCATAGCATAAGAGAGGGTGAAGGCTTAACAGCAGTAGCCAAGTGTGTTCCAGAGTAGAGTAAGCTTGCAGCCAGGAATCCAGAAATGTTAAATTTGAGGGAGTAGTTAGACAAATTTTTTTAAAAAAGGATACTACCAAGAAGATAAAATTAAGTTAAACAGGAATGATAAGCACATGAATTGAACATGAGAATCTGAGGATACAAATCTTGGAAAAGTTGGGTAAAAATACACAAATGGAAACAAGCTGTCTAGTAATGAGAAATTTTAGTCAATAGCCTCTTTTTGGCAGGACCAAACAACATGGTAGTTTTACCTGACTCATCATCTTAAAGAAATTACCATTCCTGGAAGCCAGAATCCTAACAGTCCTCCTTCACATACTCTGCAGCACAACTGTACCATTGGCTGTGACTTTTTTATGCCCCTCATTTTCCCCACCTTCCATCTTTGCTTATACTATCTTTAGGCTTGAAATGTCCTTTATTGCTTAACCCCTTTATCTGATATCCATTGGTTAAACTGTTATCCTTTTTCTTGATTAAGACACATTGAGATTTCTAAGAATAGAGATCCCCATCACCTTTCAAGACAACCTATACCACTTTTGGACAACTCAATTGCAAAGAGAGTATTAACAACTCAAAAGTTAAGAAGGAATCAGAATAGACCTAAAGAAGGTGACTCTTTCCATTTGAAAATTGTGAAGTATCTTTACTTGAGGCAGTTTTGTTTGAATAAAGTCAGGGTGACCCTGGTAAGCATTCTGCATAAAACAAATGATCATTTTGAAGCTATGTGAAGCTATTTGTTGAATTTGTTGTCACTCTCCACACTAAATGAATCAGTTAGCAACTCGAGTATTGGTGACTACACTTGACCTTTAGAAACTTTGTGATATAGACACCTAAGAGTGAAAGGCACAAATATCAGAAATTATATTTGTGGAATGAAAAACAATAGAATTTAAAGTAGACTTTTTAGATAAAGTACAATTCTTTTATAGTCCCACACTTTTTTTTCTTTAATTTGATTTATTAGAATCTCTTAAGTAGAGAGAGCTAATCAAACACAAAAATTGTTTGTTTCATTATTTGTTAGACACAAATTATTAAGAGTTAAGTAGCCAAACTCATTTCCACTTCTCTACAAATCCTGGATATTTGCTAGATCACTTATTGTTAGAATGCTAAAGTTCCAATTTACCAAATTTCCTACAATCTACTAGGGGAAAAAAGTTAATCAAACTAGGTTAGTCATCTGCCTGTACAATGAAACATAAAAACATTTAATTTCAGTGATCACAAAATGAATCATGTTCAGTACTACTTACTATTGCATAAAAAGAAAATGTTATCATAGAATGAGGAAACACCTTGGCTATCCACACAAGTACTCATGCAAGCCAGTAAGGGAAAATACAATTATAGGCAAATAATTAAAAGATACTACTACTCCACAATGTAACTCAGAAAGTAACAGTGGGTTAGGAAAAGAGTAGTTTCTCTGATTATTACTAATAATAATGATAAATAACATTTGCATAGTGTTTTAAGGCTTTCAAAGAGCCAGGTAATGCTTTACAAACCAAGACATAGGTTTAAGCTGGGGACAATGACCTTTCTTCTTTATATTTTCATACAGAGTAGGCTGTTGTTGTTTTACCAATTATTCTCTATGAAAAAAAACAACACAAAGATAAAATTAGAGCCCCTTTATTATCAGACTGTAAAGACTTTTAAAAACAATTACACTTAAAATTGTGTAATCTATGCTTATAGATTTCAAGTAATACTATTTGCAGATATGAAAGTTTGTTTGTTTTACAATTTTTATTTTCAGGATCTCCCTGTAACCAATTTAGTTTAATAACAGTATATTCTAATATTTCTATTAACAGAATGCTTCAACTGAGCTCCCAAACTATTAATAACTTTGGGATCCTTGCCTCTGCATTTCATATTTTTTCTTCCACATTTATACAGTTATAGAAAGTGAGTTTTTAATTTTCTTTATTTCTTTATTTCTTATCTCTGTTCTAATTAGCATAGCTCTTTCCCCTTTTTTTATTCTTTGCTTCCTCATTCTTTTTTTTTTTTTGTGAGAACCAAGTCCCTTTCCAGGAAGACTGACATAAATTCCATGTCTTCCGAGTGTTGTGCCTGAATATAAATGATTTGAGGTCAACAGCAGACCAAGCTCTGAGATACATGAGTTTTCAGCATAATTTTCCCTCCTTCACTAGCAAGTGCCTGTTTTAATATCTTTTATTTATGCCCTTTGTGACTATGTGAATTATAGCCCTCTGATCCCTACCAGTCAGTTGTTTCCATTACCATAGCGACACCTGGAGAGGCTCAGATGTATCTGAGCTTCTTGAGTTGATCACTGTCTTCAGTGAGGAATGTCAATGACACTTGCTGTCTTTCCTACTAGTCTCTGAAGGGTGAAATGACCTTTATACCCTAACAGCAAAAAACAGATCTTGAGTTGTAGAGGGCATCACAGTCAAGTGCATTCATCTTCGAAGCCTGAACTTCAGTTTTAAGACAACCTTTTATATTCCCAGTGAATGTGATTTTACTGTAAATCATGACAAACTCCAAGGAGACATCCAGGGTAACCCCTGAAGCCCTGTGGCAGAAAGGAAAAGAGACTAAGCTGAAGTATCAGAGGCAAGAAAAGAACTTGAAGCCAAAAGGTAAATAATACACTAAGCACTCCCTACCAAGAGTTCTAATTTTTAACACTGTTGTCCTTGACCTGGAGTACACAAAACTGAAAGGAAAAAAAAAACTGTATAAAATCTTGGCTTTCATGCAAGTCAATGCAGAATAATGTCTCTAAAGTAATTTCAAAGTGAAAAGAAGAAAGCAATAAGCACAGTGGTTGGTAGATTGGAGACTGTGGGAATACTCTGTTCAAAGCAAAACCTTCTTAACCAAATGAAGAGAAATGAGGGAACAGCAGTCAAGACAGAAGTGCCATACTGTAGCCAGATCTGTTTTGACTCGGCTTATTTTCTCCATCACTGAGAAGGGGCAGCTGTGCCATCAATCATAGTCAGATCATTTTTTCTCTGTTAAATAGACAACATATCAGGTAGGTAACTAAATGTATGTTATGCTCCAACGATGTCAGGGAAAGAATCAACACTCTGAGTGTGACTTTCACAATACAACATTTCATTACAGAGGCTGTAGCAGTTTCAAATGAAGCTCTGAGGGCAATTTCCCAGCAGCCATTCACTGAAGTCAATATCAGTTGAACTTAGCCAAAAGGAAAAGTGTGTTACTTCAACAAAAAAGTCTGAGATGATTGAAAGAGCAGGTTTCCCTACAGCCTCCTTATTCACAAATAATCCATTTATACATAGAGCTTTTTGCAAAACGTAACATGCTAGATGAATTCAATCTCTGGATAGCCTCCTACACATTATTTCATAAGTTGAGCAAATGCATACAATGCACATGAAACAAATCCTAAAAACCATACTATGATGCTTTGAGAAACTTCTTTGTAAGGTCTGGATCAGGTCATAGTGGGTTGGTCTTATTAGAATCACTTGGGAAATTTTCACTTAATTTGTTTAATGTGTGATTCAATTAATAGAGGAATCTCTACTACATTTTAGTTTACCTAAAGTAGACATAGAGGAAGTCCCTGAAGGTTAGAAGGTTAGAGGGTTCCTCTTTCTTTTTCTTTTCCTTATCAAGAATCCTTCCTGGAGTTACCACCATGCCAGTAGTGGTGTGCACCTCTCCCTTGCCAACCTCTCCACTAATAAGAGGGATCGGTAGCGGTGGAGGGAGGCTGCTGTCCTAAGTGCCGTTGCCATTCCTGGCCTTAACCCCAACTCAGTGCTAAGGATCAAGATGACATGTTTGCTGGAGACCCGAATCCACATGCGTGTCTTTTCAGAAGTGACAGCCAGCAGTAACCACTATGTTGATAGGCTATTTGACCCTGATCCCCAGAAAGTCCTACAAAGTGTTATAGATATGAAAAATGCTGTAATGGGAAACAACAGAAAGCCAACCTCATTGTTTTAGGAGCAGTTCCAAGACTTTTATACATGCTTCAGCAAGAAACTTCAAGCACAGAGCTAAAAATTGAATGTGCAGTGGTGTTGGAAAGTCTTGCTATGGATACTAAAAACAATGTCAAGTCTTTCCTGGACTTCCATATTATTCCTGCCTTGCTGCAAGGATTACTATCACAAGGTTTTAAATTCATTAAAGTTTGCCTTAGATGCCTTATACCATTTTTACCACCCATTTTACATATTCATTTTTACCCAGAGGAGCTACTTTATACAGATGCTACCATTATTCTCCATCTCATGGCACTTCTAGGTAGATCTCGTTATACACAAGAATACATTGGTCAGGTCTTCTCTCATTGCTGCAAAGCACCAGATCATCAAGCAATTTTATTTAACCATGGAGCAGTACAGAATATTGTAAATCTGCAAACTTCAATGTCATATGAAGTTCAAAAGCAAGCACTGAAATGCTTCTCAGTTCTAGCCTTTGAAAACCCCCTTATAAATGTTTTGGTTGATGGAGAATTATTACCCCAGATTTTTGTGAAGATGTTACAGAGGGATAAACCTATTGAAATGCAGCTCACATCAACAGAATGAGTAACATATATGTACAGAGCTGGAGCAATTCGGACAGATGACAATTGTATTGTATTAAAGACTTTGCCTTGTTTGGTTCGATTGTGTAGTAAGGAGAGATTGCTAGAGCAGTGAGTTGAAGGAGTTGAAACACTTTCCTATCTGATTGAACCAGATGTTGAACTACAAAGAATTGCTAGCATAACAGATCACCTAATTGCCAAGCTTACTGATTACTTCAAGTATCCCAGTTTAGTCAGTGTAATTACTGATATCAAAAGACTTGACCATGATTTAAAGCATGCTCATGAACTTTGTCAGGCTGCTTTCAAGCCGCATGCCTCCCTTGGAGGCATCAGGAAGAAGGTAAGTCTGAAAGGGAGGTATCCCGCAATCCTGACAGCCAGCGGCAAGGAGTGACACCATCCTGAAAGGTGTGATGAAGAGCACTAACAGTGACTATTTGACTATAATAGCACAGAGGGACTAAAAGTATAATTGAAGAACGAATGAGACCCAGATGTGATTTTTTGTTTGTTTTGTTTTTTAAATGTATTATGACATGTGCTAGAATGAAAAATAACTGGTGTACTTTATATGACATTAATATGGATTCTCATGTTGCACATTTTTTTGCATGAGTTCTGGTGAAATTTATTCTAACACTGTGAGGCTTCAGACATCTTGAAAAACATAATACTAGAATTGTAAATGTTATTTATGGAAATATTTTCTTTCTGATACCATTGAGAAATTCAAGTCTCTTATTGTACACTGTTCTTTGATATGTGGCCTAGTTATGTTTCATTTTTTTGCTACTCTGTAAGTTTTCTGTGAATAAAAGCTTTGTGGAATAAAAAAGGGGGGACAGGTAGGTGGCACAGTGGATAGAGCACCAGCCCTAGAGTCAGGAAAACCTGAGTTCAAATCTGGCCTCAGACACTTGCAAGTTGTGTGACCCTGAACAAATCACTTAACCCTGATTACCTTAAAAAAATTTTTTAAAAATTAAATTAAATGAGTGCATCACGAGCTTCACAGGGGTTGGCTGGTTCTGACAGGCTTAGAATAAGAATGGAACTGTCCTTCCCTTCCTCTTTTGCTTTCCTTTTCCCTTCTCCTTCCCCTCCCCTTCCCTTCTCTCTTTTCCTCTCTCCTCTCCTCCCCCTTCCTTCTCATCCTTTCATCCCCACTCCTCCCCAACCATCACATATGTGACCTTAAAATTGTTCCTTAAAGCCTGTCTAATGTAAAGCATAGATACGGACCAAGAAACTTTTCTAAGATAAACCAGGAAGTCATGATCACTACAATTCCTCTAACGTAGTCCTTACAAAGGAACAATCAGAGCCTTGTAAAACTCTATAAAACATTCAAGTTACCCAAGTCCATTTTCCAAGCAGGAAATCTGGAAGTTTCCACAGTAAAATGGCTATGAAAACATTGACTTCACTGCACTTAATGCTCATCTCAATAGTAACAAAAATTTATTTTTTACCATTATGGTTCATTTTCTGCCTTTACCATATGACTAAAAGTCCTTGGTAATCAATTATAATTTTAATTTCAATTGTATTATTCAAAGATCTGTTTCAGTAAGGGGGAATTAGTGTAATTTTTATAAATTAAATATTAAAATACTAGAACATTTCCTGTTTCTTGATTATTATAATCCATCTTCCTTTCTCTGGCTATCCTCTGATGACTGGAATGTTCTCCCTCCTCATCTTTACCTTCTTTGTTCCCTAGTTTGCTTTCAGACTTCCCTTAAATACAAGCTTCTAAAAGAGATCTTTCTGGCTACCTTCTCACTCCCCCCAAACTATTACATTACATCTCATTGATTCTGTCTATCTTATCCAGTCATTTACACACTGTCTCTCCATTAGGCTACAAATTCCTCCATACCACCTCACACCTATAAGATGGACAAAGATGACAAAAAGGAAAAATGACAAATGCTGGAGGGGTTGTTGGAAAACAGGTACACTAATGCACTGTTGGTAGAACTGTGAACTGGTATACCTGTTCTGGAAAGCGATTTGGAACCGGGCCCCAAAATTTATTAAATTGCGCATACCCTTTGACCTAGTAATGCCATTACTAAATCTTTACTCTCAGAGAAACCACAGAAAGAAGAAAATGATCCATATATATATATATATATATATATATATATTTATAGCAAGCTTTTTGTGTTTGGGTGGTATCAAAGAATTGAGAACTGAGGGGATGGTCATCAATTGGGAAATGGTTGAACAAGTTATGATAAATGCCTGTTCTAGAATAAGGTAAGAAATTTAAGAATGAATAGAATACTGTAAGAAATGATGTAGGGGATGGTTTCAGAAAATAGCAGGAAGATGAATGAACTGATGAAAAATCAGGTAAATAGAACCAGGAGAACAATTTATACAATAAAGACAAATATAGTAAGGAAAAACAACTTTGAAAGATTTAAAAATTCAGATCAACCTAATAATCAACCACAATTTCGAAGGACTCATGATAACACATACTACCCATAAATACAGAAAGGTGATAGATTCAAAGTACATATTGAAACTTATCATTTTGTTTTGAACATGGCCATTCAAAAATCTGTTTTGCTTGTCTATACATGTTTGTAATGTTGTTGTTGGGTTTGTTTGTTTCTTGCTTTCTCAGTGGAGGTTAGGATAGGAAAGGAGAGGTAGGAGAGAGAGTTCTGACCTGGAAGTAAAGTAAAATTGATTTTTTAAAATTCTATCTAAAAATAAACTTGATTTATTTTTTAACATGAGCTTCAGGATGTGAGGGTCTATTTTCCTCTTTCTGCATATTCTCAATACTTAGAACAGTTCCTGGCATATAATGAGAACTAAATAAATGTCTGATGACACATCTACTGAAGTTGAGAAATAAAGTCAAAAGCTTAAACTTTCAATTCCTTTGAAAGCTACCATCAATTATGATTTTCAGGAACTGGTGAGAATGAGATTTTTTATCCAAGTACATAGGATGAATGTGAATTTTAAATGGTAAGAAAATCACTTGGCCTTTGCATATCAACGACTTGTCATAGGGACTACCATAGTTCCTCATTACACAAACAAAAATCTTTCCAATTTGGTGGGAAGAATATATGGTTCTTTAAGCCATCAGTGGAGTGGTGCTTAGCTTATGTTACGTATTCTAAATAAATTAGTTCATAGCAGAATTAAAATTACAGACTTTTTGTTTTTGTTTTTTTGGCTAGGCAATGGGGTTAAGTGATTTGCCCAAGGTCACACAGCTACTAAGTGTTATGTGTCTGAGGACAGATTTG
Organism: Vombatus ursinus; assembly: GCF_900497805.2. NCBI lineage: Eukaryota > Metazoa > Chordata > Mammalia > Diprotodontia > Vombatidae > Vombatus > Vombatus ursinus. The sequence continues at coordinate 14,783,099 of NW_020954687.1, forward strand.
AACTCAGGTCCTTCTGAATCCAGGACTAGTGCTCTATCCATCATGCCACCCAGCTGTCCCTAGACATTTTCCTATTATAAGCATCAGTATAAGAAACCACACTGAAAAACCATTCAGAACTCTAAATGTTGGAATATGAAACAAATTTATTGAGATTATATAGTTTATATTCCTTATTTTTTCAATTAGAAGTTTATGATTAATCTTCTAAATACTCTTGGTACAGCAGAAAGAGTCCTATGTTTGGAGTCACAGGGTCAGAGTTAATGGTCAAGTTCTGTCACCTGCTCACTATGGGTAAGTCACTTAAATTCTCTGCTCTTAATATCCCCATCTGTAAAATCAAGAGGCTCTATTAGAGAGTACCTCTCAGCTCCCTTCTAGTGCTAAATCTTTGGTCCTAGGGATTCTATCTATAATTTTTAATTACCATAAAACATACAACAAATGTCCTGTTACATGTAATAGTAACTGTTTTTTCTTAACATTTTTTAAACCTGAAACTCTGTATCATATTGGTTTCAAATAAGGGGATTTGTTGACATTAATTTTGGTCTTATTCTTGAATAACTATAATATCGCTTTTCTTTGTTGTAGACTCAGGATGTATTATTATTATTAAATAACATTTAAAAGTAATCTGTGCATTGTTAGATAAACAGAACTGTCAATTACCAGTAGTATAGGTTATCTATATCTTAGCACCTATTGTGTCTTGCTGTTACTCAAATTATTTCCTTGAATCACACTGAAAACAATGAATTAGAGAGTAGAGTAATAGAAGCTGATTTCTTACATTGGTTTAAATTTAAATTTTTAATCACTGAGGCTCCCAATTAGTGCTGTCTCTTAAAAGTTTCAAAATTCAACACTTCTTTCCTCCAGTGTCTTCTGTATCATCTATAAGTATAGTAAAGGATGAATCTTTACTTAGTTAATCTCACACCCAGCATTAATCATTTAGAACAAGGAAAGTATAGCTTTCAGGATAATGGGCTGTTACTAATTTCTTAACACTAAAGCTACAGTCTATGAAATAACCATAGATATAATAATATGTCTCTTAAAACACTCCTAAAGTATCATTACCCAGTTAAAGGAGGCCATTTATATGCAGGAAAACACACATCACATACAAAAACACTAAGCTTATTGTTGCAAATCTTTACACCAAAGTAAGTTATAGGTTTGCACTGTACTTAGATTCCATTGGGAACTATTTCAATAATGCATAAATATGCATTTTCAAACTCACGCCATGGAGAATAATTTTCCCTTTTAACATAGTAGTTATTGTGTGCAGTAAGACATTCTCTACCACTTAGAGTCACACTGATATGAACTTCATTAATTAACGACATTTTCTGTCTACCCTTGGAGCATGCATAGGCTCTTCCCATTCCCAGGTTCCTGAGAGACCCTTTGCTTAGTGTGCTGGAACAATGAAAATTGTTTACACTCTAAGCCTGGTTTCTTAAAGTCATTGCCAAGTCTTGGTCTGATCCTGAATTGTTTATACCCTGAATCTGGTTTTTTGAAGCCTATGCCAAACTTACCCAGGTGAAAAGGCTTTAAGTTATTGACTCAGCAATGAAATTAGTGTCTGTGGTCTGTTCAAGAAACATCCAAGGTAGAAAGATTCATCACAAAACAATTGGCCACCAAGGGATGACTGTATTTATCTATTTGATTGTTTGTTTTAGTCAGAGTGACTAAATAGACTGTAGTAAGATAAAGAGGTTAGGAGCTGCCACAGTGTAGCACACAGTCACAGCACTGAAATCTTGGATCTTTGAACCTGAAGATTAGTAATGTGTCACTACTGGGTGGGTGATGTTTTAGAAGAATATGAATCTACCCAGTGAACAGACTGCCTAATAATCTCATAAGATTTGCAGTGTTATTTCTGTGTTATTATGTAACAGGATAAGTTGCCCCCTCTGATTTACTTTTTAAGGGCTTTTTATTGGTTCTGATTCCAAAACCAAAAAGAAGAGTGAGCTTAGAGAAAGACCTCAACAATTCAAATATCTTTTAAAATCTTTCTTAAAAATATTAGTATGTGATGGGAAAACATAAATAAAGGTGTTTGTGTTGATACACATTTGTACACTTCTGTACAGCTCTCAACTTGATAGGAGGGAAAAGCAATTGGGAATGACAACTTGGGTCAATTGCTTTTTTAATAAGTGTAAGACTGTGCCTTGATTCAGTTGAAATTCACTGTTAATGCTACAAGGTACTATTATCAGGCTTACAAAGGATGCATCCAGCTGTCTTTTCCAGTTAGTAGAAATCATATGTGATATAACAAAGTAATGTTTTGTTACCACAGATGTCTTTGATAACTTGTGGCGTTCTAAAGTCTCTTAATTAAATTTAAAAAGAAATGTAGATATACAAGAATAATAATCAACTAAAGAGAAATGTAAAGAAATTAAATTCAATATAATAAATACATATTATGTACCTACTAAGCACAAGCTAGTACTAGTGATAAAGACAAAAAAAATGGCCACAGTTTCAAGGAATTATATTCAGATGAAGGGGACACAGGTAAATCCAAAGCTTATATAAAATAATATAAAGTAACGTCAAGAAGGGGAGACCATAAAATGTTGTTGTGGGGTTGAAACTTACAAAGGCCTTTACATTATATATTAAAAGAGATTCTAAGAAGTTCAAGTGAGAAGAAAGTATATTTCAAAGTATATTTCAGGTGACAGCCTAGGCAAAAGAAAAGTGGTGGGAAATGGATTGTCATGTATGTCATATAACAACCAGTTCAGTTCAGAAAAGAAAGTAAGTCAAGGGAAGTAATATGAAATAAAATTGGCAAGGTAGATAGGTGCCAAGTTATGTATGGCCTTAAACATCAGGCTGTTTATCATTTATTTTGAACCAGTAGGGAGTCCTTCAATCAATATACATTTATTAAGTACCTACTATGTGACAGACACTATGCTAAGTAATGAGGACACAAAAAAAAGAGGCAAAAGACAATCTCTGCCTGGGAGAAAGCATGAAAAAAAATATATACCAAGCAAACTATATAAAGAGTAAATAGGAAATAACTATCAGAGGGAAGGCATTAGAATTAAGAAGGATTAGAGCAGTCTTCTTGTAGAAGATGAGATTTTAGTGAGATTTAAAGGAAGCTAGGGAGGTCAGTAGCAGGAATGCAGGAAGGAGAGTATTGCAGGCACAGGGGGCAACCAGAGAAGATTTGTGACATGGTCACAACTGTGCTTTTGAAAAATCAACTAAACATCTGTTGGTGGAGGATGGATTGGAGACAGGAGAATGGAGACAAGTGGATGATTTAGAAGGCTACTGCAATACTGATTTCTATTTTCCCCTTTGTTACAAACTTCTGCTTTCATAGTGGCATCAAACCATTATGGAAAATTTCATGCTGATTTTGATGCCACTTTTATTTGATTATGCTTCCTCAAATCTACAGAAGGCCTTTATTGTATCTTACTAAGCAACTTTACATTTGTACCATTTTACATCTGCTATTCTATACATCTTGCAGATTCTCAATTATATTCCCAAATGAGTGTTACAGATGCATCTATGAGATTTCATGATTTTAATTATCTTTGTGAGCATAAACCTCTCTCAGGCAATCGCTGTGATTCAACAGATTTTAGCACAGAGAGCAATTAAGTAGTTCTTGAGGGCAAAAATACAGCAAGCTATTTTAAACTGCATGTTACAACTTCATCCAATTGAATTATCTTTACAATATAGAAAAATAATATATAGTAAAGACTGTTAAAGAAAGTGCTAAAAATCTCTGCAGGTCCCTCAGAATTTACTTGTGATGTTATATCCAAGTGACAAGATCATAAACTACACTGAAAGAAAAATACATTTCAATACTAAGTCTGGCATGATTATCTTCCAGGTTGTCTATATTAGTGACATATTTATCATTTTTCATAGAATATGCTTAGTTCTATCAGACTCAAGGAAATCTTTCAATATAACTTAGTCTTTCAGGTAAACAGGTTAATTTGGTTAACTCCCCATAGGCAATTACCATGTCTTATTCTTCTATAGCCCTCCAAAGTATCTAACACCCTACCATGTACACAACAAGTATATAACGAAAGTGTACTAAATAAATGAAATTAAAATTGAAATTTAACAATCATTTCTATGGTAAATTTAGTAAAAACAACAAAAACAAATGAACCATTTCTTTCAAGCAAGTGGCTTGCTATAAATTATTAGAGACTCCAGGAAGGACAGCATGTAGCAAGGCTGACGTAAACTTTCTATTCCCTGGAAGTTGAAGTTTCGAAATGAAGAAAAATGAAAGGCAGCTATCTAAAAATTTTTTTGAGACAATTATATTTAAATCTTCATATCCACCTGTAACATACTGAAAGTCATTTACAAGAATTATAAAATCCCCAAATATTTTATTTAATGTATTTTCTAATACTTGGGAGTGTACCTATCAAGACTACATAGGGACTATATGAACATAATTATAAAATACTCCACATGCATACAGACAAATCTAAATAATTGAAAAAATATTAATTATTCATTTGTTGCCTGAGCAAATGTAATAAAAATGGCTATCTAAATCAATATGCTTATTCTGAACCATATCAATCAAACTACTAAAGAATTACCTTGGGTAGAGCCAAGATGGCTGAGTGAAAGTAGTGACTTGTTTGAGCTCTCCCCAAATACCTGTAAATAATGACTCTAAACAAATTCTAAAGCAGCAGAACCCACAAAAAGACAGAGCGAAACAAATTTCCAGCCCAAGACAACCTGGATGGTTGATCAGAAAGGTATATCGCGCCAGGCTGGGAAAGGAGTGAAGTTCGACCTGGGCGCGCAGGCCGCAGAGACCCTGGAGCAGGTCTCAGAGGACTGAATCACAGGGAGCTGTGGCGGTTTCCAGACTTCTCAACCCAGGAACACCAAAGACAACTTAGAAGGTCAGCGGGAAAAGTCTGTGACTGCAGTGAGAGAAGGAGCTAGGTCTCAGCCACAAGTCCCCAGTGCGGCCTCTGGGACAGCAGCTGCCTCCTGAGGTCCCGGCCCACAGACTGAGGGGGAATCTAGTAGCTGATCAGAGGGGGACTGCAGGGATCTCTCTGCCAGTGCTAAGGTAGGAATCTCCTGCTGTGCCTGTGCTTGGCTCTGGGTCACAGTTCTGAGGGGTGGACCCCAGTGAATTTGGCATATGTTCTGTATGGTTAAAGGACAAAAGGCCTACTAGCTACTGTACAAATCCTATACTTGTATAAGAAAGGAATTTTGTTAAGGTGGATGTCACTAACAATTGCTGGGAAGGAAAATGACTGCAATAACAAACCTAAGTGAAGCATTTCATCGTCTGTAGTAGCAATTGCAAGCATGCCTTGCCTAAAGCAAACATTGTTTTATAAATTGTGGAGTAAAAAAATACTCTGCTTATCATTTTTCCAGTTTGTTTGTACAAACTTATTTTTTTCCCTTCTAAAAGAATCGTTTGGTTTTGTTTGTCAGTTGTTCAAACTTCTGTGAGAAAAGGCTGCTGTGCCAGAAGATCCTGTCAGCATGTGTAAAATGTCCTATTTAACAGATGGAACAAACCCCCTCTGCAAAGACTTTCAATTGTACTTTGCTCACAAGATATTTAAATGGAGCTTTATGCAAAATGTAAAATACAGTATTATCATTATTAACTAACCCATAGTATAGCTGCTTAAACTATTCAAAGAACATTTGAGCAATTCTTTATTCCTGACAGTGGGAATCATTAGTTAGAGCAAAAAAGGAGGGCAATTCCATTGAGGCTAATCATTATTTTTATGGCACCCAGGGTCCCATGGTGTATTCCTCTCCTCAGCTATGCCCATATCCCTGTTCCTGTGGAAGTATTTATCTAAATTCGTGTCTTATGAGCCTCTGTTGAGTCTTCTTTTACTGGATCACACCAGGTATCAATGAATTCAAAGCAAATTCATTTAATACAACAGAATAACTAGGCAAAAATGGAAATTAAATTTTATATATCAGGTGCTCTGGTATCTATTGCCAGATGGCTGCTGTCTCCACATATGTCAACTAGGGAAAATTCATCTCAGCTCCAAATTAACTACTCCATCTCCACATACCCCCACACTAAAGGAAGGGGATACATTAGTTATTGATGGAAACCTGCTAGGGAAACTGACTGAAGCTACAGGAAAAGTTTTGCTTCAATGAACAGAAAACAGAAAAAAATCACTGAAGGCCTAGGCAGATATTTAATTTGCAGCATTTCCTAGTATTTGAACAAGTCAGCTAAGTAGCTAAGTAGTTGATAGAGAGCTAAATCTGGAGTCAGGAAGACCTAAGTTCATATTTATGCCCAGACAATGAGTAGTTTGTGACCTTGGGAAATTATTTAATATCCATATGCCTCAATTTCTTCAACTGTAAGATGGGGATGACAGCATTATTGTTGTGAGGATCAAATAAAATTGTATTTGTAAAAAGTTTAGCTTAGCACAGTGCCTGGCACATAGTAAGTGCTTAATAAATGCTCATTTCCTTCCTTTCTAAACAAGATTCTGGAAATGGGTGACAGCTGACATTTCCTCCTTTGCCTTTGCCTTACTCCTTGCTTCTCCTTTCCCTTATCTTCCCCTATTTTCATAAAACTTCCTGCCTGAGCTCTTACTTTGTAATTCTTTTGTAATGACCTTATTTCTTTTAGCATTTTGTTTTACATACACTAACCCTTTAATTTTGTTGGGTTTTTTTGTTTTGTTTTGTTTTTGTTTTTGTCTCTGAATGTCAATTTGGAAAGATGTTACTCTGACTACCTATGTGTTACCAAGTAAAAACATCCTTACTGGTGAGTGTATTTCTTTAGAAAGGAGTACTACAACGGAATGGGCCTAAGATTAAGTTCTGAGGAGACCCTGACACTTTCTCAATGCAGAATGGATCTTATGCTATTGTGACCTTTGAGATATTGGTTGAATTTCTAGAAGCAACACAGGGATTCAATTGTATTGAAGACAGTTAATTAACTTTTTTTTTCATTACTTCAGGTGCATTTCTTATGTGCAGCACTTTACTAGGGAGGATGTGATTTACATCTTCAAATATTTGAAGAGCTGTCATGCAAAAGAGATAACTAAAAACCAAATAAAGTAGTTGGTAGAGTTGTTTTTCATTCATGTATGAGAAGGCAATAAAAAATATCATTGCATGGGAAAATTAGACAGTTCACCTTGCTGTGCTAGCGAAAGACTTAATCAAACAGCATCCTTTGAAAATGATTACATCCTATGTGCCAACATTCATTCATGAGGATGAAACGTTGATAGGTTCTAAAAAAAAGTTCTGCACAAATCTTCCAAATTAATTCAACTTATGCCTGTATATTTGATGATATTGACACAAAGATGAACATAAGAAAAATTGCAAAAATACTGTAAAATATATTTCAGGATCAAGAAAGAGACCAAATGACTATAGAATACATAGAAATGTTAATCCAATATTGCTGGAATCCTTTTATTTCATGAAAAGAGTAGGAAAGTAATATATAAGGCAAGTACTGGATCACATAATAAATAATGAACATATGTGTATGTCTGTATAAATGTATGTATATTGGTCCAATTGGCACTGAGATGTCAAGTGACTTGATCAAGGTCACACAATAAATCAGAAGTGGGAATTGAATCTATGTCTTCCTAATTCCAAGGCCAAATCTCTCCATATTACACATCAGCAATTTACATTATACCAAATCTCTAACTTTACATCAAATTTCTGTCTCTGTCCATACAAATGTATATATACATATGTATTTCTATAATAAAAATATTAGTTACAAATTTTGCAATCACCTGGGTATGTGGAATCAGTTAAAGTAAATGTCAAAGTAAATACCAGTTTGAAGAATAAATAAATATGAAAAGAAGACATTGGTTTGCTCACAGGAGATCAAATTCAATCTACTCCCCACCAAAATACAAAACCATACTGAAGAAAATATATTAACCAACTACATTTCCATTTGTTAGAAATGTAACCAAAACAAAGAAATTGCCACAATTAGAAGGCTCAAAGAATACAAAACCCACCTCAGTCAGCAAATACATAATCTTCTTGTCTAGTGGAGAGACACAGCAGCCAAAGGTAACATGAAGTCTATAGAATCAATATTCTTTAAGAGTTCATGACAGACAAGACAACAAAAAATTTTTTTCAATGATATGCTAAGTATACAAATGAAGAGAGGCTAAAATGCGGAGATATATTGCTAGCGAAATACATCAAATATGGATTGGAATTTATCTTCTCTGAGCATCTTTTCAGTTGTAAGATTCCATTATGTTTAATGAGAAAGCTTGTAGTCAGAATTCTTACAGTACTCTATAGAAAATTTCCACTAAGAGGTCATATAATAATTCTTAAAAGGAAGAAAGAACCAAGCTAACTCAAATATCACTTGCCACCAGAGTACAGTTTAAAATGAATAGGCTTTATGCTTGACTCTCTCTTGAGAGAAAATACAGGAATACAAGCAATTCCTAAGAGGTCTATCTCATTCATAGCAGAAACAGAATGAAGAGAGCATAAATCTGGAAGGTTTTAGGAACTGGAGAATGATTATCCTTCCTAGGAAGGAATCTTCTAGTCATTCCTATCTTAATACTTAGAGAGTTTGTATGAAAGAAAAGAAGCGAAGAGAATAATTTGACAAAGATAATTTGTCAAATGAATGACATTATTCAATGTGAGGATATATTCTGAATAATCAAGAAAGTGAATAAAGAGATTGAAATCCTAAAAGGGATGTATAGCTTAAATATACATAAATCTAGGTATAGTACTCATACTCTGATCAATATCTTGAGTGAGTCCTTATTGCTTACCAAATAAAATTTAAACCTCCTCTTCCTCACATTAAGAACCCTAACTGACCTACAACTATAAAATATTATCATTCTCTAACATAACTCTGGTATCATAAGTTCTATATGATAATTCTCTCTATCTTCCTTATATACCAACAATTTTCCTACATCTGAAACTTTGCTTATAATTTTCTTGGATGCCTAGAATAGCCTCTCTTCTGTTCTTCCTCCCCAATTTAAAGTTAATTGTTATTATCTTTAATGAAATTATTTGTTCTTAAGGTTTGTTTTTTGACACACCAAATGCTTAGGATTAAAATATTCAGTTTCCAATTCTTTTAAATGCTTCTTCAATATCTCCTTTTGAATATATTATTAATTTTGTTGTGGTCAGTAAAAATGTGTATCATATTTCTGATTTTCTGCATTTATTTGTAAAGTTTTATGTCTTAATAATACATAATGTCTTAATACATAATCAATGTCTTAATAATACAATATGTCTTAATACATAATCAATTTTTATAAAATCCAGATGTGTGACATATATACATACACATATGTATGTGTAAAATGTTTGTGTGTGTGCATTCATGTATGTACATAATCCTTTAAACTCCCATTCAATAATCACCAGAGGTCTAAACTATTTGATTTTTCTAAAATTCTATTTAAGTCGCTAACTGATTTCTTGTTTATTTTTTAGATTAGTCTCCTTCAAAGTGGTACATGAGATCCCCAACTTTTTGAGTTTTATTGTTAATTTCACCCTTTAATACATGTTGATTTTCCTTTAAGTATTCAGATCTAAAGTTACTGAGTGCAGATATATTTAGGGTTGACATTAAATAAATGTCTATTGTTCTTGTTGCTGTTGTTGTTGCTTGTCCTTTGTTCTCAAAGAGGACCAATGGCATTAGGAGGGTAACGTCTTGACATGAAAGTGAATCAGATTTAAGTGAGGCAGTGTTGTGCAAAGTAATAGTACCTTTTAGAAAAAAATATAGTTTTCCTTTTTATCTCTTTTAAACATATCTTTTTTTCTGTTGTCTTAGTTGAAATGATTGTTACCCCTACTTTTTTGTGTGTTCACATGAAGCATAATAGATTTTTTCCAACCAAGCCCCCTATTTTAACTCTATGTGAATTTTATTTTTAAATGTATTTCTTGTAAGTAATATATTATTAGAATCTATTTCTAATACATTCTATTCTCTTCCTTTTTATGGGTATATTCACCCCATTTACATTCACACATATGATAACTGGGCATTTCCTTCCATACTATTCTCTTGTACTTTTTTTGGTCTCTTTGTTTTCCCCATCCTATCTTTACAAAAAAAGAAGGCAGATTAGAGAAGGGTGTGCTTAATACCAGTGCTGTATGCATAATTTTAGCTTCTTCTGCTCCCCTGACCCTCTTCTCTTTCCCTTGACTAGAGACCAATTACAAGGTTTTGATTTTTTTTTCCATTTTTTAAAAATCCTTGTCCAATATCTAGACTCTAAGGTTAAAGTTTGTTCTCCTTATGACAAATTCCTCCATGAATCCACTTTTCCTCTTATTCCCTTCTCTCCTCATTTCCTCTTCTTTTCCTAATGAGTATATTTCTGCCCCCCATTTGGTGGAATCAATCCTCAACATTCATGTGTTTAACTTTCATGACTTCAAGCATTCCTGTGATTTTATTAGTAACTTCATTTTCACTTTCCCAGCAGCAACCGTGAACATTCAATCTATGTGCAGTAGAGAAAAAAAAAGTGAGAGGCACAATGCACAAGTTATATCCACAAAAAGGAGGCATAAAGGTATTTGTGAATCTGCTTCAGAAAGCACTAAAGTAACCTCTTAAGTACAAGACGAGGGAATTGAAAAAAATGGAAAAGTGGATAAATGACATGGTGGTCACCCTCACCTGGCCAGCTCAAGCCTCTCCCAGGGGGAGTTCCTACTTCTGACTGGGGTGGGGAACTTACTTCAAGGCATGTACTTTTCATCGGGGGCAGTTCAATCATAGAGCTGAAAGGGAGATTAGAGATGGTAGATGTTGCCCATTTCCTTTTTCTACCTCAGGATTCTTCTGACATCATGGCCCCTGGCCCTCCCCATCCCATCTAGCATCACCTCTCCTCTCCCCTGGATTTTATGGGTTATTGCTTGGTTATTATTAGGAAAAGTACATATTAACAAATTAATGTTTTGTTATAAAGAATTGTATGTAGAAAAGTATATTTTCAGCAAGTTTTAGCAAAAAATTTTATTGTTTGGTGGTCGCAAGAACCTAACCCCCTATTTCCCACAGATTCAGTGCATCAACATTCACTTTTTCACTTTCATATTATTTTCTAGGATTGTCACCCTTGCTGTACTTGGGGATTGATTGTATATACATATACATATATATATATATATATATACACACACACACACATATACACACACACATATATATATATACATACACACATACATATTCTCCCCTCCTCTGATCACTTTGAATGAAAGCGAGGTTCAAGTATCACCTACCTTCCTCAGCCATGTTTATTTATTTATTTACATAGTCTACTATTTCCCTTTCATGTCTCTCCCTCTACTTTCTTTCTTTTTTCTTTTAGGATCATCAAAACATAATAAAACCACTCTCAGGGCCATGGTGTTATTTAACTTATCCTATGATCCCTGATGACATTAGAGTCTTTTTTTTAAAGTAGTTTATTTATTTTTAGTTTTCAACATTCCTTTTCATAAGATTTTGAGTTCTAATCTTCCCCCAAAAGCTCCATTCTTCCCTCCCTAAGACAACATGAAATCTGGTATAGTGTATGACTATATTAAACATGTTTCCACATTAATCATGTTGTAAAAGAAGAATCAGAACTAAAGGGAAAAACCATGAGAAAGAAAAAAAAGTGAGAAAATAGTATGCTTTGATCTACATTCAGACTCCATAGATCTTTCTCTGGATGTAGATAGCATTTTCCATCATGAGTCTTTTGGAGTTGTCTTAGATCATTCCATTGTTGAAAAGAGCTGTCTAACAAAGTTGGTCATCACACAATGTTGCTGTTACTGTGTACAATGTTCTCTTGTTTTTGTTCACTTCACTCAGCATCAGTTCATGCAAGTCTTTCCAGGTTTTTCTGAAATCCATCTGCTCAACTTTTTTTTTTTTCCAGCCAAAGACAAAGTTTATTAGAACATTCATCACATGGGGCAGACTCTTAAGGAGTCTGAACATTAGCAAGCTATTGGCTAGATTTTAAGAATCTGAAAATCTTAATAGAGACAAGATGGACCTTATATACAGAAGACTGTGGGAGGGATCTAGGAGTGGCCAAGTAGTTTGGGGTGATGGGAAGAAGGGCCTAAGGGGATCTGGATGGGAGTGGCCAGTAAGCTGCAGTGAACAGAACTCCTGGGCCTAGACAATGAAGCCTAGCTAGGATTAAGTGTGGGAAATGACCAGGCACCATAGGGAGGTAAAACAATGGAAGGGAGATTGAGTGTAGCCACAATGAAAGGCCAGTTGATGGGATTATAGCCCCAGGCTAACACTGGAGATTTGGCCATGTGGGAAAGTCCAGGGTTTTTCCTTTCTGGGGCCCAGATCCCAACCCCAGCTTCCTGCTAGCAAGGGGCATAGAACTGTCCCTGACTCAAGGGGGTCCCAAAAAGGGGGTTGATTGGAACCAAGCACAGGCTGCATCCAGGGAGTGATGGGGGCACATTGGCTGATACTCGCTGTTTGCTGCCAACTGTAGGTGAATGGCCTATAGTCTAGAAGACACAATTCTGACAGAAAAGAAACTGAAGGGCCCAGATATAAAGCAGGGACTAGATTAAGGGCCCAACTTTGAGAGGATAAAATATCCTTAGCTCTGTTTGGATTCAGATAATTCAGTTTTCCAACCATGCTGTATCAAATCCACCTCATAGCCAGACTCAGGAATAGCCAGGTGGGTAACATTCCCTTTCAAAAGAACATAATAGGGAAACTAAGCCAGGAGGATCCCATCTTAGACTGAGGCTAAAATTGTCCTCTCAGCTTTTCCCAATTCTGGCTTACCCCCAGTATCACCTTCTCTGAGTAGCTTGTGGCATTTCTCTCAGATTACTGATTATTGATGGATTATGACCCATCAGACAACCCAAAATAAAATCCTATGAGCTTTTACCTCAAACAGCAAGTTTTACTAATCACAGCCTAGGAAAAACTTTTCCAGGATTTACATCTCAACTTAAATTTGTCCTGGTGTAAAAAGCCAATCATTAGAGATTTCTATACACTTGTAAATTCTCATCAAGACAAAGCCCAAACAAGCTTTTTGATTAGCTTACACATCAAAACAATAACCAGCAATACCTAAATTATTTTAGTGGTAACCAAATTATGAAAAGTTGCTTGATATAACTGCAACATCTCATCATTAAGAGTTAAAACTACAAATTTCAAAGAGCGTGCTTACCCAAGTTTGGAGGCTATCTTCACTACCTTGAGCAGGATGTGCTGAACCTGGGTGATGCTTTTAGGCAAAGGTTGCCCTAGAGCCCAAGGCCATTGCAAGGGGGACCCACGCTTAGCTGCTGCCCCTCCCCCCTCTTTCCTTTCCCAGGTGGGGGAGGGCGAAATCAAAAGTGAGGGGTAAAGGGTGAAACTCTCTTCTCCTATGAGAGGGGTTAACAGATACTGTAACTGCAGTTTTCCCCAATTCCCTAGCATCAAGGGAATTAACAGAATTGAGCACACACTTCCAGAGAGGGCATCCGTCTTTGTCCTCTATGCTGCAGAAGGTGTACCCAGGTCCACGGCTTTGAACTGACCCAGTGGAAGGAGAGCCTGAGAGCCTCAGGCTGAGTGAGAGACAACCTCCTAACTGTCTGCCCCAAAAGCACCTTCAAGCCCTGATGCTTGGAGAGTGACCCTAACTGCAGAGCAAGAAAGGAGGGAGGGGAGGCTTATATACCTTCCAGTCTTGGCTGGAGAAGAACTTGGGGTTAGGCACTTTCCCCTTGTGTGGGCCACCAAAATAATGTGGTTTATGGGCTCAGGGGTCCTGGGACCCCAAAATCACAACACGCGGTTCCTGTCCGAAAGAATTTGACCCAAGCCTTCTTTTAGCCAAAGACAAGATTTATTAGAACATCCATCATATTGGGCAGACTCTTAGGGAGTCTGAACATTAGTAAGCTATTGGCTAGATTTTAAGAATCTGAGCCTGCTCAACATTTCTTAAGAAATAATAGTATTCCATTACCACAACTTGTTCAGCCATTCCCCAGTTGATGGGCATCCCTTCAGTTTCCAATTCTTGACCACTACAAAAACAGTTGCTATAAACAGCTTTGTACATGCAGGTCCTTTTCCCCTTTTTTATGATCTCTTTGGGATACAGACCTATAAGTGGTATTGCTGGATCAGAAGGTATACAGTTTTATAGCCCTTTGGGCACAGTTCTAAATTATTCTCCAGAATGGTTGGATCAGTTCACAACTTCACCAAAAATGTATTAGTGTTCCAATTTTCCCACATCTTCTCCAACATTTATCATTTCCCTCTTTTGTCATGTTAGCCAATCTGATAGGTGTGATGTGGTACCTCAGAGTTGTTTTGATTTGCATTTCTCTAACCAAAAGTGATTCACATTAGAGTCTTGATGGGACAATTGTATCATCTCTCCCTGTTAGACTGAAAAACACTTAGTCTTTATTCAATGCCTTTATATTGCTTGGTCTTATTTACATTTTTATATCTCTCAATGCCAGTGTTTTTATTTCAAAGTTTCTAGGTCTTCCCCTGTTTTTTTTTTTAATCAATAATGCTTAAAAATCCTTCTATTCCTTTTATTAAATATTGTTTCCCTTCCTATAGGATCATACTCAGTTTGTCTAGCAACTTATTCTTCATGGTTAATCTAAATACGTTGCTGATATCTAGGCCAGGAAGAACAAAAATAGAGAAAGAAAACTATAGACTAAATTTCCCAATAAATATTGATAGGAAAATTTTAAATAAAATACTAGAAAGAGATTGAAGTAGTATGTCACAAAAATTATACATTATGACCCAGTGGTATTTATACTAGGGATGTAGACTGGTTCAATATTAGGAAAACTATCAACATAATTGACCATATCAGTAAGAAAACCAACAAAAATCATAATTATCTGAATAGATGCAGAAAAAGCTCTTCTTAAATACAACATTCATTCCTATTTAAAAAAAAATATTGGAAAGCACTGGAAAAAATGGAGCTTTCCATGTTGTTCAGTAATTTTTTGGTGGCATCTGATTCTTCATGACCCCATTTGGGCTTTTCTTGGTAGAGTAACTGGACTAGTTTGTCATTTCCTTCTCCAGCTAATTTTACAGATGAGAAAACTGTGGCAAATAGGGTAAAATTACTTGCCCAGGGTCACACACCTTTTAAGATTAAGGCCAAATTTGAATTCAGGAAGATAAGTATTCCTGACTCCAAGTCCTGCATTGTATCAACCGGGCCACCTACCTGCTTTTAAAATGATGAGTGGTATCTATCAAAAGCCATCAGCAAGCATTAACTGCACTGGGAATAAGCTGCAAGTCTTTCCAATAAGATCAAGGATGAAGCAAGGATGCCCCTAAGCATCATAATTATTCAATGGTGTTCTAGAAATGATAGTTTTACCAACTAGAGAAGAAAAGGAAATTGAAGGAATTAGAATAGGCAATGAGGAAACAAAATTATCACTTTTTGCAGATGATATGATGATATATTTGGAGAATTCCAGAGAACCAACTAAAACTAGTTGAAATAATTAACAATTTGAGCACAGTTGCAGGATATAAAATAAACCTACATAAATCATCAGCATTTCTATATATTAGCAACAAAGTCCAGCAGGAAGAGATCAAAAGAGAAATTCTATTTAAAACAACTGCAGAAAATATAAAATACTTCAGAGCCTACCTACTAAGACCAATCCAGGAACTAAATAAACACAATTATAAAATACTTTTCAAGCAAATAAAGTAAGATCAAAACACTTTGAGAATTATTAATTGCTCAAGGATAGGCTAAACCAAAATAATAAAAATGATGATTCTATCTATAGTAAATTTACTTATCCAGTTCTGTTCTAATTAAATGGTCAAATAAATTATTTCATCGAGTTAGAAAAAATAATAAAATTCTTTTAGAAGAACAAAGGGAAAGAATACCAAGGGAGTCAATGAATAAAGAAATGTGGAGCAAGGTGGCTTAACAGAACTAGATATCAAACTGTAGCTGAACAAGTTGTGGTATATGATTATGATGTAGTACTACTATGCTGTAAGAAATGATGAGCAGGATGCTTGCATAAAAACCTGGAAAGACTTACATGAATTGATGAAAAGTGAAGTAGACACAATCAGGAAAACAGTATAAACAATAACAACAATATTTTATGATGACAAACTGTGAATGACTTAGTTATTCTCAGCAATATAATGATGATTCAAAACAATTTTGAAAGACTTGTGAGGAAAAATATTACCCACCTCCATATTAAGAATTGATGGAGTTTGAATGCAGATTAAAGGACACTTTTTTTTTACATTCTTTATTATTCTTGTGTCTTTTTTGTTTTTTTCTTTTTGCATTTTCTTTTAGCTACATGGCTAATATGGAAATGTTTTGCATACATACATATGTATAATCTATATTAAATTACTTGCCTTCTCAAGGAAGGGATGGGTGACAGAGAATTTGGAACTCAAAATTTAAAAAAATTTAAAATGTTTTACATGTAATTGAGAAAGATAAAATCAAAATTAAGTTAAAAAAAGAAAATGAGGGATGCACAAAGTATGGGGAATTAGATGAACAAGACATCATAATATTAGAAAAATGCAGGGAATGTGACACAGAGCAGAAAAGGTAATAAAATGAACAATGAGCACAAGCAATAGATATGAGACTTTTCCTAAAGATGAGAGAGCTAAACATGAGAAATGAAAACATCTGCCTTTACTCTAAGAAATGATGATATACATTTATAGGCACTTATAGGTGACACAGCAATCACTATGGTCCCAAGAAGAATAGATCAGTAATGGTGATAGATTACTTAAGCCAAGGGAGCACTGGAGCAGGTTAGCCTCATGACAAAAATAGAGGCCCTTCTGGGGCATACATGCAGAATACAATAGAATATTTCCCAAGATTTCTCCTAAAAGATAATACTTGCCCTCTTCTGCTGCTTAATAAAGGCAGAAATCAACAGTGCCAGAAGAAATCTAGAAAAGTTGGCTAAAAACTATCAAATCTCATGGAAGAAACTGAAAACATAATGGGAATAAAGACTATTTTCATTATGTGGCCTATTTAACGCAAGAATTTCATAAGAGGAAAAAATTTGGGAAGCTAATATCTCATTAAAAAGGCAGTGAATGAAAGTGCAATTTAGATTTTTGGATCTTGAATTAAAATATCGGAATGAGAGGCTCCTGGTCAGAGAAAGAATAAAGTTAATAAGGATTTGTAAGAATGTTATTTATTAGATTTTTGCAAATCTAATCAAGATATCAAAAGCTTGTTAGGAAATAGAAAAGGAAGGGGAAGGAGAAAATTGCATATGTATATTTATCAAGCTACATAACATAGCTTTTATTTTCTGTATGTGAAAAATAATAAAAGCTTCCAGAAATTCAGGCTATTCCTCCCAATAGGCTGGGGCACACTCTCACACAAATATGCACAGCATCACAGTGAGATTGGTCCCCCATTTAAAGTGCAAGGGCAAAGTGGTCAGATTGGCTAAGATGAAAGAGACAAGTCAAGGACTGACCTGAGCTGTCCCCAAAATCCCTCCAAAGACCTTTAAATAATGCCCTAAAACAAATTCTGGAGTGGCAGAACTCACAAAAATATAGGGTGAAACAATTTTCCAGTCCAAGACAACTTAGAAAGTTGGCAGGAAAGGTTTTTCACACAGTCCAGTGCAGGTCGAGCTAGCAAAGCCTCAGCCCCAGTGAACCAGGAGCAGGCCTTGATAGCCACTGAATCAGCGCAGCAGCAGCTGCTTCAGGAGCTCTCAGTCCACAGACAGTAAGGGGGTTGAACAACCGGTCAGAAGGAGATTACAAGGGTCTCTTTGCTAGCACTGGAGACAGGACTCTATTATTTTACCCACATTTGGATCTGGATCTCCACCTAGCATGAGAAGGAGCACTCACACACTTTGTGCCTCAGGGGAGCAGGGATCCTCCTCACAGTTCCAGGGCAGAAAATAGTGCTTGTGATCACTCACACACCAGAGTACATGCCAGAAGAGTAGTAAACACACCTCTTCTTAGACCATACCACCTTGGAAGAACTGAAAACTCAGAGGTCCCTAGAATTATCTCTGAAAATAGCTGCACAAAACCCCTGAAGCTTGGGAAAGTGAGTCCTCCACCCTGAAAACAGAGACCAACTTTAGCAAAGAGTTAAAAGTCAAGAAAAGGGGCAGCTAGGTGGCGCAGTAGATAGAGCACCAGCCCTGGATTCAGGAGGAGCTGAGTTCAAATCTGGCCTCAGACACATAACACTTACTAGCTGTGTGACCCTGGTCAAGTCACTTAACCCCATTGCCTAGCCCCCCCCCCTCCAAAAAAAAATAAAAGTCAAGAAAAGACTGGAAAAATGAGCAAACAGAAAAAAAAAATTCTGTCCATATGTTACTATATTGTTGTACTAAATTACTAAGGTGACAAGGAAGATCAAAAGACACACTCAGAAGAAGATAGCAAAATCAAAACTCCTACATCCAAAGCTTCAAAGAAAAATATGAATTAGTCTCAGGCCATAGAAGAGCTGAAAATGGATTTTAAAAATCAAGTAAGAGAGCAGAGGAAAAATTGGGAAGAGAAATGAGAGTGATAAAAGAAAATCATGAAAGAAAAAGACTCAACAGCTTGGTAAAGGAGGTACAAAAAATACTGAAGAAAATAATATCATGAAAAATAGAATAGGCCAAATGGTAAAAGAGGTTTAAAAATTCAAAGAGGAGAAGAATGCCTTGAAAAGCAGAATTTGCCAAATGGAAAAAGAGGAATAAAAATTCACTGAAGAAAATAACTCATTAAAAGACAGAATTGGGGGCAGCTAGGTGGCACAGTGGATACAGCATCAGCCCTGAAGTCAGGAGGACCTGAGTTCAAATCTGGCCTCAGACCAAACACTTGACATGTACTAGCTGTGTGACCTTGGGCAAGTCACTTACCCCTGATTGCCTCACCAAAAAAATAAAATAAAATAAAATAAAATAAAAGAATTAGCCAAATGGAAAAGGAGATGCAAAATCTCACTGATGAAAATCATTCCTTAAAAATTATAACTGAGCAAGTAGAAGTTAATGACTCTATGGGACATCGAGAGACAATAAAACAAAAGCAAAAGAATGAAAAAAATAGAAGACAATGTGAAGTATCTCTTTGGAAAAACAAGCAACCTGGGGAAAGATTCAGGAGAAATAATTTAAAAATTACTGGACTTCCTGAAAGCCGTGATTAAAAAAAAAAAAGAGCCTAGACATCATCTTTCAAGAAATTTTCAAGGAAAACTTCCCTGATATTCTAGAACCAGAGGGTAAAATAGAAATTGAAAGAATCCACTGATCACCTCCTGAAAGAGATCCCCAAATTAAAACTACCAGGACTATTATAGCCAAATTCCAGAGTTCCAGGGTCAAAGGGAATATATTGCAGCAGTCAGAAAGAAACAATTCAAGTATCGTGGAGCCATAGTCAGGATAACACAATATTTAGCAGCTTCTACATTAAAGGATCACAAGGTTTGGAAAATGATATTCTGGAGGGCAAAGGGATAAGATTACAAACAAGAAACACCTACCCAGCAAAACTGAGGATAATCTTTCAGGGGAAAATGGGCATTCAATGAAATAGAAGACTTTCAAGCATTTCTGATTAAAAAAAAAAACAGAATTGAACAGAAAATTTGACTTCCAAATATAAAGTTCAAGAGAAGCATAAAAAGATAAAGAGGAAAGAGAATTCATAAGGGACTTGATAAGGTTAAATTGTTTACATTACTACATGGGAAGATGATACTTGTAACTCACAGGAACCTTCTCATTACTAGGGCAGTTAGGAGAATTGATGATGGATAGATAGATAGATAGATAGATAGATAGATAGATAGATAGATAGAT
>NW_020954687.1:14803157-14825939 GCF_900497805.2 Vombatus ursinus
GATAGATAGATAGATAGATAGATAGATAGATAGATAGATAGATAGATAGATTGATAGATAGATGGGGCACAGGTGTTTGTGGAATATAAAGGGATGATATCTAAAAAACAAAATGAAGGGATAAGAAGGAGGATCGCACTGGGAGAAAAAGAAAGGGAGAGGTGCAATGAGGTAAATTATTTTACATAAAAGAGGTAAGAAAGAGCTTTTACATTGGAAGGGGAAGATGGGGGAAGTGGTGAGGAATGTTTGAACCTCACTCTTACCAGAATTGGCTCAAAGAGGGAATAATATACAAACTTGGGTATAGAAATCTATCTTACCCTGAAGGAAAGTAGGAGATGAAGGGGATCATAGAAGGGGGAGCTGTATTCACAGAAGGGAGGGTGGACTGGGGGGAGGCAGTAGTCAGAAACAAAACACTTTTGAGGAGGTACAGAGTTAAGGGAGAGGAAGAATAGAATAAATAGATGAAATATGACAGAAGGAAATACAATTAGCAATCATAACTGTGAAAAAAATTAAAGCAAGTTTCTCTGATAAAGGCCTCAACTTGCAAATATATATGAGTCAAATGTAAAAAAAAAAAAATAAGAGCCATTCCCCAATTGATAAATGATAAAAAAAAATGAACAGTCTTCTGATAAAGTAATGAAATCCATCTACAGCCATAGAAAAAATGCTCTAAATCATTATTGATTAAAGAAATGCAAATTAAAACAATTCTGAGGTACTACCTCACACCTATTAGATTGGCTACTAGGACAGAAAGGGAAAATGACAAATGTGGAAGAGGATGTGGGAAAATTGAAAAACTAATGCACCATTGGTGAAGTTGTAAACTGATTCAACAATTATGTAGAACAGTTTGAACTATGCCCGAATATTTATATCAACTCTTTTCTGGTGGCAAAGAATTGGAAATTGAGGAATCAATTGGGGAATGGCTGAATAACTTGTGGTATATGATTGTGATGAAATAATATTGTGCTATAAGAAATGATGAGCTAGATGGTCTCAGGAAAACTTAGACATATATAGACAGATGCAAAGTGAAATGAGGAGAACCAGGAGAACATTGTACATAGTAACAGCAATACTGTAAGATGATCAAATGTGAATGACTTAGCTATTCTCAGAAATACAATGATCTAAGACAACTGTAAATAACTTACAATGAAAAATGCTATTCATTTCCAGAGAAAGAACTGATGGAGTCTGAATACAGATCAAAGCATAATTTTTTTTTAACTTTATTTTTCTTGGGTTTTTATTTTGGTCTATGTTTTCTTTTATAACATGAACTAATATTTTGCATGTTTTGCATGACTATATATGTATAATCTATATCAAATTGCTTGCCTTTTCAATGAGGGGGATGGGGCAAGAGGGAGAGAATTTGAAACTCAATTTTTAAAATGAATGTTGAAAATTGTTTTTGCATGTAATCGGGGAAAAAGAAAATTTTAAAAAGTGAAAAAAATAAGGTGCAAAGGTAATGAGGTACCCACATAGGGAACACATGTGATAAAGGGCTACTGGGAGTATACGTGGTACTTAAAGTCTTTTCTTACTTCATAGAATCTTCATGGAATGCTCTTTAGCCATAACTGTCATTTGGGCTCCCAAAATCAGTGTCTTTTTAAAGAGTCCTTTATAACTATTTATCTGCATCTGTCTCTTTGCAGTATGTGTCTCTATTTTTCCTGTAAATATTGTCACTAGATACTACTGTTCCTAAGACATGGATAATTTTTTCCATACTCTTTTTAGATTTGAGAACTCACAAGATCACTACCTGGAAATGTGGGTCTCAGGGTTGTTGCTTAGTTACCCACTCTGGGAAAGAAATAAATGAGGCAGCCAAAGCTTGGGTTTGGGCTTGTCTAGGGAGTATACATGCTCTGCTTATAAGGATCCATGTGAGACATAGGGAAGCCATGCTTCACCTACTTCTACTGGGAGGAGGGGAAAGGAAAGGAAGGAGGGGAAGGGGGAAATGAAGGAAGGAGGGAGGAAGGAAGGGAGAGAGAGAGAGAGAGACAGAGAGACAGAGACATACAGAGACAGAGACACACACAGAGACAAAGACAGAGAGACAGAGAGAGAAAGAGAGAGAAGCAAATCTATCTAACAAATGAAAAATGAACTGAGTTCGACAATATAAGCATTGTTCCACACACATCATATCAATTTCCCTAATGAATGAAGGGAGGTGTTTTCTCTTATTTCTTCTCTGGCAACAAGCTTGGTCATTAAAATTATGCAGCATTTAGTCTTGTGGGGTTTTTTTTTTGCTCTTTTCACATGTTAGTAGTTATATGTTGGTTTCTTGGTCACATTATAGCACTCTGTATCTGATCATATATGCCTCTCCATATTTTCTAAATTCTTTGTATTCAATCCTTTTTGGTACAGAAATATTTTGCCATATTCATATAGCAAAATGTGCTACCAAAAAAGAGCCATTTTTTTCTCCTTTGCACCTGTCTCTGATGAAAAGGCAGCACATCTTATTAGTCCAGCCTCTCTACATGTATCCTTGACCCTATTCCTTCCAATCTTCTGAAAACTGACCCCCAAGTCATACCATCTCTTTCTAATCTTCATTCCCTTTCTATCTCCTGTTACCTTTATTGTTGCCTACATAAATGTTCAAGTCTCCTACTTCCATTAAAAAATAAAATTTTCAACAGCCCTTGTCATGGCCTCAAGTTATTCCTCTTTTTCCCAGTCAAACTCTTGGAAAAGCTATCAATACCTGTTACGTCTTCACCTCCTCAGTCATTTCTCAGCCTTTTTCATTGGCTTCTGACTTAATCACTCAACTAAAACTTCCTCTCCAAACTTATCAAGGATCTCTTAATTGTCAAATTTTATAATATCTTAGCCTTCACCCTTCCCTGACATTTTTGGGGGGTGGGGGATTGGCACTGTTTAAATACACTCTTGGATAAACTCTTTTTTTCTGGATTTATTTGACATTTATTTGACATTGATCTCTCTTGCTTGGGATCCTTCTAAGTTTGTTTTATAAGGTTGACATCCATACTATACCCAATAACTGTGGATGTTCCCACACAATTTGTTCTGGATCCTTTTATCTTCCCTCTCTCTATACTCTCGCATTTGGTGACCTTCTTAGTTCCCATGGATTTGATTATCACCTCTATACAGATAATTTCCAGATTTCTATATCCATACTGATATGCTCTGTTCAACCCTTCAGCGTCAGTCAATCATTAAGCACTCATAAGTCACCCACTATGTACTAAATACTGGACATTTCAAACTAAATGGCCCAGAGCTATCTCAAACACATGTCCAAAACCGATCTCATTATATTCCCTGCTCCACTGTCTAACTACCCCTCTTCCGAATTTCTCTATTTCTAAAGTGCCTTATATCCTTCTTGACCTCACTATTATCCTTGATTCCTTACTTTTTGTTTCACATATCCAATTATTTACCAAATTGTGTAGCTTTAACTTCCACAACATCTATCTAATCTGTATCTTTGAGTCATGACCTCAGTTCAGCCCTCATCACCTGTCTTACAGATTATTATAGTGGCACATTAATGTGTCTCCCTGCCTCAAGTCTTTCTCTTTAAACAGTCTCTCTCCTCTTTAAACTCTCCGCTCCAACACTGTCAATTTTTTTTTTTTTTTAGTTTGCCTTCTTTTATTTGTACAGAACTAGGATCTGGCTCCCAGAAAAAGGGAAAAATGGAATAGGGTAAAGAAAGCACTAGAGTGGCTCTATCTGATGCATCATCTACCTGGACTCCTCTTTGGACGATCAGATATTCAAGTAAGGACAAACAACTTGCCAAAGATCACTTGGGACATCTCTGCTTCTATGATCTCTCTCAACGACATCTCTGACTCTTTCTAATGGAAGAATAAGAGACCCAACTGAGCGGACCATTCAATGGTGATACAATGAGGTTTAAAAAAAAAAAAAGCACATCTGGCTATGCTACTCCCCTATTCAGTAAACCTTAGTGACTCTCTATTACTGCTCAGATAAAATAAAAGAAAAAAACAAACTCTTCTGATTAAAGTATTTCATGTCATTTATAACTTGCCTCAACCCTGACCACCAATGATTCCAAAACACACTTTCAGCAAGATGTCTGGACCAGTGTCTCTCAGTCAATGAGCATTTATCAAGCATCTGTGCTGCAAAGTCATCACACTGAGTGCTGTGAATACAAGGCAAAACCTGATCTCTGCTCTTTAGAAGATCAGATTCTAGTGGGAAAGATAACATTCAAAGATCTATGTACAGACAAGATATATGAATAAGATAAATTAAGGATAGTCTCAAAGGGATGGCAGTAAATTTAAGGAAGACTGGGACAGGTTTCTTGCTGAAGGTGGGACTTAAGCTGAGATCTAAAGGAAGCTAGGGAAGCTGAAATGTGGAGATGAGAAGGGAGAGAGTTCTAGGCCTAACGGACATCCAAGGAAAACACTTGGAGTCAGGAAATGGAGAGCCATGTTCAAGGAACAGAAAAGAGGATACTATCAGAGGAACCCAGAATACCTGTAATGAAGTAAGGTGTCAGAAAACTGGAAAGGCAGGAAGGGGCCAGGTTATGAAGGACTTTAAAAAGACAGAGGATTTCATAATTGATCTTGGAGGTAATAGGGAGCCACTGGAGTTTACTAAATGGTGAAGAGGGGGTGATATGGTTATACTGATGTTTTAGGAAGATAAATTTGAAAGTTCAGTGGAAGATGAATTAGAGTGGAGAGATTTGAGGCAAGAAAACTAATAAGCAAGCCACTGCAATAGTCAAAGAATGAGGTGATGAGTCCCTGTACCAGGGTGATTTTAATGTAAGAATAGAGAAGGGGATATATACATATGAGAGCTATTGTGAAGGTGTAGATGACAGGACTGATAACTGTTTGACTATTGGTGCGCGGGTTACAGAGAATGAGGAGATGAGGGAGACACCTAGGCTGTGAGCCTGGATAACTGAGAGGATAATGTTATCCCAGACAGTCATAGGGAAATTAGGAAAACAAGAGTGATGGAAGGGTGGGGGGGAATAATCATTTCAGTTTTGGACATGTTGAGTTTAAGATGTATATGGTAAAACCAGTTTGAGATGTCTAAAAGTCAGTTGGAAATGCCAGATTGGAGGTTGGGGGAGAGGGGTTCAAGCTGGACAAGTAGATGTAAGAATCATCAGTAAAACTGAAATCATGGGAGTTGAATGAATGAATGAAGTATTCATTAAATGCTTACTATGTGCAAAGCTCTGTGTTAAGCACTGGGAATACAAAGAACAGAGCAAACAGTCCCCTGCTCTTAAGGAGCTCACCTTAAGGGAAGGATGTACAGCTGAGAAAAGTAGGAACAAACTCGGAATTTGGAAAGAAGTAGATCTTAAAAGAATATAACCCTTGTCTTTCAATTGTGCAGGCCTTTAGAAAGTTTCACAAAGTGGGTGAGATGGAGCAGTTTTGGGGGAGGAGAACTTGGAGAGGAGGACAAGCATTTAGTAAGCACCTATTATGTGCCTGTACTGTGCTAAGCTCTTTACAAACATTATCTCATTTGATTTTCACAATTTTTCTTTGAGGTTAGTATTCTTATTATCCCCATCTTACAAATGAAGAAACTTGGGCTGAGAGTGACTAAGTGATTTGCCCAGGTTCACAGAGCTTCTATGCTTCTGAGGCCCAATTTGAAGTGTGGATGTCCTGAGTCCAGGCCCAACTCTCCATCCACTGCACCATCTAAGTGCCTCAAAATAAAAGGTGCCATTAAAATAAAAGATGTCATTATATATTGCTCTATAGACCAGACAAACTGACCTTGTCTTTGCAACTTAATATTTCTCCAATCTCCTTTCTTTGGCATTGCATGCCTCCCTAGCCTGAAATACACAACCTCCTGATGCCTGACATTTAGAATCTTTTGTTTCCCTTAAAACTTAGCTTAAGGATAAGCTTTGACATATACACATACACACATATATATATACATATATATACACACACACATATGTGAGTGTGTGTGTGTGTGTGTGAGTTAGGTGGCACAATGGCAACAGCACCAACCCTGGAGTCAGGAGAACCTGAGTTCAAATCTGGCCTAAGACTGATTTTGGACTGTATGACCCTAGACAAGTCACTTAACCCTGTATGTTTCAGTTTCTTCATCTATAAAATGAGATAAAGAAGGAAATGACACACCACTCCAGTATCTTTGCCAAGAAAACGCCAAATGGGGTCATGGAGAGTTGGACATGACTGAAACAACTCAACAACATATGTATATATGTATGTATGTATGAGTGTATGTATACATGAATGTATGTATACCTAAATGTGTACATAAATGTATGTGTGTATGTATAAATGTTTGTATACATAAAAGTATGTATAGAGGATATATTCACATTTATGTATATATGTACACATATGCATGCATGCGTGTCTGTACATATATATATATATATAAATTCTTTGAAAGCAGGAAGAGCTAGACCCAGTGCTGACATGTGTGTTTGTTTGGGCCAATTCACTTAAACCTTTCAATTCTTTAGGCAAATCTCTACAAAAATTTGCCTTACCATTGAGCACCTCATAACAATAAAATCATAGAACCAGGCCCAGATTTACATATATAGCTATAGTCATAAATATAGATATATCTATACCTATAACAGAGAGATAGACATCTCTATATGTTTCTACATATATATATATATATATATATACATACATATCTATGTCTTTCTACTTGATATACTTATAGATGAATGTCTCCAATATAAAATATAAACCTCCGGAGGATAAGTATTTTTTTTTGTCTTCGTTTTTGCCATCTAAACTAATTCTCTCCAGGAGGACAAGGAAGTCTAAGTGACTAGCCCAAGACGCACTAAAAACTATGTCAAATAATAAACTGAAAAGGAATCATCCTTACTCTATTCCTTTATTTATTGAGTTTCAGGGTTATTGGGTTATGCTTTATATGGTTTTGTGCAACAGCAATTTTTGTACTATAATTTTCCCCAAATTTATTGATTTAGTGTCATGGTTAGGCCGTTTTTGTTTTTGTTTTTTAAATTTAATTTTGCTCAGTATTTCCTAATGTTGAATCATCTAGCATAAACAAAATGTGACTACATTCATTAATTTCTTGCATGTATTGCTGTAGTCTTTTTCGAAGTTTAGCATTCCATTCCTTCCTCCCCTACTCCTTCCTCTGCCCCCTCCACCCAAAAAATCAGTAGAACAGGCAACATAAAGAAATTTGCAGAGATTATCAACCTCTGTGCCTTAGCCAAGTGGAGTCTAGATAGCTGCTGTGTAGACTATAATTTTATTTAAAATTTTTGGATCTATATTTACTAGTGACAGACAATTGTTTTCTTCCTTTGCTTTATCCTTCCATGGTTTAGGCATTAAGATTACATTTGTCCTATTAAGTAGTTTTATAGTGTTTTCTTTCTCAATTATTGAGAATAATTTGTTCAATATAGGTTTTAATTGTTCTTTAAATATTTTATATAATTCACCTGTAAATCTGTCTGAGCCAAGGCTCCCTCTACCCTTTGGTAATTACTCTACAAGTAGTTCAATTTCATTTTCTCAAGTGAAATTAAGATTTATATTTTATGTTCTATTAATTTGGATAATTTACATTTTCATCGACAATACTCCATTTCTTTTAAATTCTCAATTTTCTGGGCACATAATTGGGTATAATAAATACTAGCAAACATTTTTAATTTCTCAATGTTAATGTATTTTCATTCATTGTGATTTTGTCTTATTCATTTTATAGTTTGGTAATTTGACTCTCTAAACATCTGTTCAATTACTGCCAAGACCCTTCTGGCTTATAGGATATGCCAAAGCAAAAGCCCAGGGCCATCTCCACACCAGATGAGACACCAGAGATGGAAAACAGCTATATACATATCTATAGTAAAATTATTTTATTTTACATCTTCCTCTCTTCATGTATGCAGAACCTGTTCTTTGGGGTGAAATACACACTGCTATCTGTACTTCATGTATGATCATTTTACAGTATAAGATAGTCTTGGCAGGCCAATTCCAAGAAGATGAAAGTTTAAATTTTTAAACATTTTTTAAAAAGATAGATAATGAATGTGTAGAAAAGCTTGGGAGAGAAGTGCTTTTATAGTCCCCATTTTATGAATGAAGAAACTGAGACTGAAACATTAAGTGACTTGCCCAGTGTCACATAACTAGTAAGGATCTGAGGCCAGATTTTAAACTCAGGTCTTCCTAACACCTGGTCAAGACCTCTATCCATTGTGCAACCCAGCTACCACCATATTTGACTACACTGTCATGGATATTTTGGCCAAAGCAACTTTTAAAGACCACATCATAAATCATAAAGGTTTTCTGATCTAGGTTAATAAATGGAATATCCATACTTTAAAAAAAAAATCATGGACTTTTGGAGTAATGAAGTATTACAGATTCTACTCCAAATGTTGCATCACCAGTGGAAGAAATATTATTCAACAATTTGCCTCAATAAAACCAATCATATAAAACATGTTGTTGGGGTGAGGGGCAAATGAAGCTGCATTATTTTTAAAGAAACACTGAGTAATGGAAAGACCACTCGACTTGGAATCAGAGGACCTGGGTTTAAACTCACATCTGCTGCTTACTGTTTGTATGATGTCATAAAAGCCTGGGCCTCAGTTTACTCATTTATAAAATAAGGAGGCTGTACCAGAATAGGAGATCTTAAACTTTTTGTATATCATGAATTTCTCTGGCATACTGGAAAAGCCTATGCACCCCTTCTCAGAACATTTTTCTTAATGTATAAAATAAAATGCATAGCATTACAAAGGAAAACAATTATATTGTAACACAATTTTCAAAATACCAAAAACAAGAAAACAAAAAAATCAAATTTACAAAACCCAGGTTTAGGACTTCTCCAACTTTAAATGTCTATGTCTAAAGCTATGAACCTATAAGCTCCTAAAGCCATACTACTGTTTCTATTTCCTAAATCAATTTCATGGTTAAAACTCTTCTTATATGTGGGATTTTGCAGATAAATAGATGTACTTTGTGTGAGTATCTATTTTGCATCAGTAAAATTCTAGGTTTTTTTGAATTCTCTAAATGCACACCTTTATAAACAGCACCCAAACATCAGCTACAATTTGAGCCTGAGGGCTGCATTGTAAAAAGTATACAATTCCTGCATATATTTGCACACAACTGCTGTTTATAAATATATAGAATATGCATAGCTCTACAAACAGTTCTCCAAACATCCTTTCTTTTGAGGATTTTCTGGTTTGTATTTGTAAAAGTTAGAAAATTCCCACAAACACTTTTAGGGGCAGTGAAGATCAATAAGAGGGTAGGGTAGATGTGGCCCCATAAATTTTAAGTTCTGCTCTCAGAACTAAAGTATGAAGAGTACTTTTTAGCAAAGTGACTTTGGTCACAGTAAATGTCCTTTAAAAATGTTTTACTAATGTGACTAGCAGCAGGATTTTTTTTTTTTCTAATGACTGAAGCTAGAGCCAGGAGCTCTGAGGAGCACAATTGTTTTGTACTGTGCACGAAGATATCTGGAATAATGTGTCCTGATGTAAATTTCCTTCAGAATCTTACCAACCCTGCTCTGCAGGGATTTCATTTTTCAAAAGAATCTTCTATATTTGCTGTTCCACTTGTTAAATTGTAACTCTCAGGGCCAGGATTTGTCCACGGATGAGAGTGCTGGCACCAAACGGCTAATTCAGGGATGGCCCTACATTGATGACGATTCCACTCCTTGAAAATAATAACTGAATGCATGTGTTTGATAAGTCTTGCAGAAGACACACTAAAAAGATGCAGCTTTCAAAATGTTTCTAAATCATTTGCTACTGAAAAAGAAAGAACTGGTCTGTCATAACCAGCACCAACCCCAGGGTCACAAAGAGCCCAAGGCAATTTATATTTCTTCCCTTCAAACTTTAACAACTACAGGATTAGGTTACAATGAAGGGAAAGCTTGAAAGGAAATAAAAAGAAAAGGGGATGGGAGGCAGCTTGAAGGGTGCTTATCGAGAATTGGAGGCGGAAAGCTATGTACTTTGTCCTAGTAAAGGTGGAAGTTGATTCATGGGCTGAATATATAAGATCCCTAAGAAGGAGCCTCAGTTCTTTTGGTTTATTTCATAACTGGTGAATAGAATCACCTTCTTATTCCCCAACAAGCTGCCTCCTCCAACTATTGCCCATCCACTAATCATAGGTGGCACAGTCAATAAATTGCTGGACCTGGAGTCAGGAAGGCTCAATTTCCTGAGTTCAAGTCTGAGCTCAGACACTTACTCATTGTGTGACCTTGGGCAAGTCACTTAATCCTGTTTGCCTTAGTTTCTTCATCTGTAAAATTATATGAAGAAGGAAATAGCAAACCACTCCAGTATCTTTGCCAAGAAAATTCCAAATGGGGTCATGAAGAGTCAGACATGACTCAAAAAAGACTGAACAACAACAGCAATTAATCACATGAGCAGTTATCCCAATTTGCTCTATCCTAGTAATCACTCTAATATTAACATCAATATCAAAGTGAATCCTCCACTTAAGTCATCAGATGCTTCACTGTGTCTTGGAGATGATCAAAATACTGTAATACACAAAGATAAACACACACACATTAACTATGATGACATCTATACCTATGGAAAGGTATGTTAGTTTCAGACTTTGGCAATTTTCAGGATGTAAAGAGCATACTACATTGTAAAAGGTAAGCCTTTTCAAATCCCAAGTGCAAATTTATAAAGGGATTGCTGGGTGTTAACACCTTATTATCTGTGGCTATACCAGGTTCCTATATCAACTGAACTGGGGGGAATCCTTTGTATCTATCTATCTATCTGATGGGGTATGGGCTCATCATTCAGTTTCAGAAGCTGAGACCTTTGCCCCTTTCGCCAAAAGGAATTTGGTTCCCATTTGTCTGAGGGCCTCAAAAAACCCTTAAACTTTTTTTACTCTGGTCTCTGGTTCCTTATCCACTCCCCTTATCTCCCTTTGAAAGCCCTAGCCCCACCTTTTGATCTTATGCAGATGCCTTTCAAACTTCTACATTCCAGTTAGCTTCATTATCTATTCCCATTGTCTATTCAATCTCTCAGACCTTCCAATAAGAATTCTCATCTAGACCCTTTTCCCAGCCCCCTTCTCTGGCCACCCAAAGTCACTTTAGTGTATATAAGACCCACCCTGGCCCCCATTCAAAGGCTGAGACTTTCTCATGCCCAAAAGGCTGAGACTCTCTCATGCCCACTTGGCTTGTCCCTACAGGCATTACTAATGTTCAGATTCCTTAAGAGTCTGGCCTATATGATTTATCTCTAATAAACTTTTTCTCTGGCTGGAAGATTTGAGTTGAATTCATTCAGGCAGGGCCTGCATCGCGATCTTGGGGTTCCAGCACCTCTAAACCTCTTCATATCTATCTTTCATTTATCTACATACATGTAACATATAACTTATACATGTGTGTATATATTTGCACATGCACATATACATATACTTATCATTGTGGTTGTGTATCTCTCAATCATTATATATGCATGTATATATGTGAGAGTCAGTTTGGTATAGTGGCTAGAATGAGGGACATGGAGTCAAGATGACTCTAGATATGGCTGGTACCAGTTGCTGGCCCATTATGCTGCTGCTGGTGGGATAACCACCACTTCTCCCT
The DNA here is from genome assembly GCF_900497805.2 of Vombatus ursinus. Taxonomy (NCBI): domain Eukaryota; kingdom Metazoa; phylum Chordata; class Mammalia; order Diprotodontia; family Vombatidae; genus Vombatus; species Vombatus ursinus. The sequence continues at coordinate 14,814,909 of NW_020954687.1, forward strand.
CTTCTCTCTTCATTCTCTTTGAGAACCCCTCCCCAAATCTCAAACCTCTGCCCCACCTTGCCCTAAAGGTGATCTCAAGTTAATTTCCTCTGGGGGGTCATGGCCAGCAAACTAAATACCTGTGGTTATTAGATTGACTAGTGATGAAATTTGGCCCATATCAGTAAGGAGGATAGAACTATTCATAACTTTTAACCATATTTATGCCTTTATTGACAATTGCAATTATTTGTTGTTTTGAACCGAGGCTTCCTTCATTTATTAGAATCATTGTCTGTCAGAGAGAAATAATGTGTTTAGATTTCACAAGTATAGCTCTTTTGTTTGAACAATGCTACGTATGTTTTTCTATTTGCTGTCAAGGGCCAAACCTCAGCTAATATATTTGCATACTGGTTGTCCCTATGGGCAAAGAATCTTGCTTAAGCTAAAATCTGGATGCCTTTTGAAATGAAACTACAAAGCATGGCAGCATGTTTACAGTGGAATGGTTATAACACTAAGAGTTAAAGGACTTGGGATCTTGTTCTAGCTCTGCCATAAATAAGCTTCGGCAAGGCCAGTCATGATTATAATCCACAATGGCTGAAATCTATATAGTACTTTAAGATTTGTAAAGCACTTTACCTGTAACAATCTCATTTGCTTACTAGGTCTCTCTGGGTCCTAACTTCCTCATTTGTATATAAAATGAGAAAACTGGGCTAAAGATGATTTCTAATGTTACTTCTAGCTCCAAAATTCTAGGAGAAATTTAATTAGTAAACTTGAAAGTAACAGCTAATTTCCATTATCCCAAATTTGAACTCTAGCCATAATATATATTTCCTCTACTATATATTCCTTAATACAGGATATCCCAAAAATTTTAGGGCAGTATTAAGCTTTAAAATTGCACTAAGACTTTTGGGACATCCAGCATTTCAGGTTCTGTAAGTATAAACAAGTGATTTTTTTTTTTCCACCTGACTTTCCATGTGTAACAAATGTATGATGGAAACTTGCCTTTCTGACTTTAGGACATCTGGATTTTTCAAGCCATTTGCAACTGGGCCAAAGGCCAGAGTAGAGGCATAAAAGGGCCATCCAGGGCTAGTGGTTCTGCCTGGGGCTGGCAACATGCCCAGGGTCAGTAGCTCTGCCTCTAGTAGGGCCAGACTCCAAGTGGAGGGCTGGTTTGTAAAGAGAACAGAAAGCAAGGAGGGAATTGAAGAATGAAGCATCTAGAGAACTCAAGATAATTTTCATTTTCCCATAACGAGCTCTGCCCCAGGCCTAAGTAATCAAGGTATGTGAAGTTTAACTGTTTTTAATTGGGAAAAAAATGGTATTTCTTAAAAGTGAATTTACTCCACATTCTAGTTAAATTTTCTTAGTTAAATAGATAGAAGAGACAAAATTTAGTAAATAAAAACAAGATTGCCTGACAGGCCCCAGAAGACTGATTGCATTTCGAATAACTCAGCTTTGTACACATTCTCAAGACTACCTGATGGCCATATTTAATTAAAGAGTACAATGTGTCTACCTTTCCAGACATTAAAGGATTTCACAAGGCCATAGATTTCTCAATAAATCATTTGTGGTGTATTCCCAAGGCTCTCTATAAACATTGATGCAGGTTACCTGAATTGAGATGATAAAGCATAGCATGAGGAAAAAACAAAGCAGAGGAAAAAGACTGTGATGTTCTTTTACATTTCTCCAGGAAAAAGTGTACTCGTTCAAAAGTTTAATTAATAAGAACTATACATTTATCAAATCATGAATCTTTACATCTGAATGACAGGAATTTGAGACACTTTTAAATGGAATCATCACAATACTTAAGTGATAGAAGAAGGAAGAGGAGGAGGAGAATGAGGATGAGGATGGCAAAGAGGATGAGGAGAACAAAGAAAAGGAGGTCAATGGGAAGAAAGGAGAAGGAAGAGGACAGCAGGCAGAGGAGGAGGAGAAATGGGCTCTTTTATTATCTCTAACATACAGGATGTTCCAAAAGTCTGGACAGTTCTAAGCTTTAAAGACTGTATTGAGACTTTTGGCACACCCTGTATATGTAAACAAAGTAAAAGCGATGGGATATTCTTCCAGTGAAGCTATATGGTTATGAATTATGGAATAACACAATTTTGAAAGAAATAAAATTCAACCAAAATGCAAATGCAAGCAAAAACCAAAGAGATACTGAAAAACTGAAGAGATACATGGTGGGAATGAGTAATCTGCAGTCTCTTGCAACTGAAGAATCAACTGAAGTTGATTCTAGTTAGACATACATGAAAAGGCATTGGGCAGGTAATGCAGAAAGAGAGGGATAACCAATGGATAACCTGTATACCTCTCTGGCACCCATATTATGGCCAGAGAACTAGAGAAAAGTCCTAAACACATTGTATGAATGACTTAGGGAGTTTTAAAGAGAGGATATGGGCAAGATTTATAGCAGATCAACACTGAGTGAGAACACAGATTAATGGCAGTATTAAAATTTGAAAGTCTTTAGATGAAAGCAAACCTATCACAAAAGGATGGAATGAGAAAAGAGCTTTGTAAATTATAAAATACTCCATAAATATGATCTATTATTAACCACATTTCCCTTTTTGACAAGGTTAATAGATTGGAAAGTTAGGATAAATGATATAAACAAAGTATCATATCTATAAGACTGGAATGGACCTTAGAGTCTCTCATTCAAACTTCTTATTTAACAGATGTAGAAATAAGGCCCAGAAATATGAAGTGACTTCATTTAGGTCACATAGTAGTAAATGAAAGAGGTAAACTTTAAACTGATACTCTTGTCTCTAAAACCAGTATGCTCTCCACTATACAATGCTGCCTCTTCTAAATAGTACAACTGAGTTAAGCACCTGACAAAGTTTTTCAAGATAAATGTATGTATATATGTATGTGTATATATGTGTATACACATACATATATATATACCTATATATTTTATCAGATTTTGGGGGGGGGAAGGGTATAGGGGGAAAAGAGAGTAGTATGATGGGAATTAAAATATAGTGATTTTAAATTTGATGTGCTTATTTGCAAATGTAGGTGGTAAAATGTAACTCTTTTCTCCTGGAGGCAGGGAGCACAGATATAATGATATCAGTGACTTCTTTCCAGCTGTGAGCATTGAGTGCTGTTCAAATCCTGCATATGTATGTATTTATGTTTTGATTTAGTTGGTAATGGAAAGAACACTGGACTTGACAGAAAACCTGGCTCTGAATCTAGCCTTTAGCAGGTTTTTCACACAACTGTGTGATCGAGGGCAAGTCATTTTTTAATCTCACTCAGCCTCAGTTTCCTTATCTGAACAATGGGCTTGTGCTACTTTCCTCACAAGGTTTTTGTAAGGACTAAGTGAAAAAGTTTATGTAGATCTTTCTAACCTTAAAGTGATATACTAAATTAAGGTACTATTCACACTATGAATATAAACAAAGGTGAACTATTTATTTTTTGTATTTTGAACCTTTCTTCTTACCTGTGTCTGTTTTTAGTTGGGGTTGACTTTTAGCCCTGTCTCTATCCATCTTTGCTACACTACCTCTGAATATCATTTGTATATCACTGCATCTCCATGGAATTAGCCATACTACCCACCCTTTGAGGGTGACCTATCTCTTTAACATCTCTCCACCATACTATCCAATCTAACATTTTGAATGCTGTTACATGCAGATTACCATTTCAAAGGATCATAAAATTCAGAAGCAGAATATAAACAGGTCTATATGGTTGGTCTTTTGCAGAAGGGCCCAGTCTGAGATCTAATCTGAATCATGCCTGGACAAAGTCTATAGCAAAGACTGAACTATTCAAGAAGTGGAGAGAGAACAGTGAACTTTCATAGATGGAAATTGGAAATTAAGAGCAACAATGTGAGTATCGGAGACTAGTTCATTTCTGTCTTTGTACCTCCACTGCTTAACACATACAGTAATATATGCTTAATAATTTGTGTATGGATTGAGTAGTTGAAAAGTTGAAAAGCTAAGAAGAAACAAATGTGAGAGGGGCAATGTAAAAGATTCCATCAAGATCTAAACCCCAAATTAAAAAGGTCTGACCAGGGGCCTGAAGTTTATTGTACGGAGACAGAAAAGGGGTAAAGATATGATGGGAGTGGGTAGGTACAGGGAGGAATTTTATGATTGGAAATCACAAAAAAAGTGAAAAACAGTTTAGGGAAGAATGAGGTCATTGGATCATAGTTCTGTGATTTTGAGTTGGAAGGGATGCTGGAGGTAACCTGGTATAGTCAGTGGTGTGCTAGAACTAGCCTAAACCAGAGACTTGACTGTTAAATTTTTCAGTGAAAGCATTTAAACTTTGGAAAGCTGCAAACTACCAATCAAGGCTCAATTTGATTTATTGTTTTTGTGATTGCTTAGACTTAAGAAAATGATGGAGAAAATGTTAATGCAGATTAATCAGTGAGTCAGTCAGTCAACAAGCATTTATTAGGCTCTTATTATGTGCCTATACACTGTGCTAAATTCTGGGGATATAAAGAAAGGCAAAGGGCAGTGCCTGCCCTCAAGGAACAAACAGTCTAATAGGGGAGGCAACATGCAAATAACTATGTACAAACCAGCTAGACACAGGAAAAACAGGAAATAATTAATTAAAGGAAGGCATGAGAATTGAGATGTTGGGAAAGGTTTCCTGCAGAATGTAGGATTTTAGCCATCTGAGGAATCCAGGAGGCAGAGACGAGGAGAGCAAGAATTCCACTCATGTGAGACAACCAGAAAAACGCCCACAGCTGAGAGCTGGATTTTCTTCTTCATAGAACAGTGTCACTGGATTGAACAGCACTGGATTGAAGAGTAATTGTAGGAGGAAGAGTGGGGAGGTTATAAAGGGTATTGAATACCAAAAAGAGAATTTAGTATTTGATCCTGGATTTTACTTCCTGGGAAATTGTTTTAAGAAGGTTGGCCCTCTCTGAAGTCACACAGCTACTAAGTAGCAATGTTAGAATCTGAATCCAGATCCTCTAATTACAAATGCAGTGTTTTTCCACCAAACAAATTATATAGTACAAATCAGGAACTGAATGTTCCTAGGCTGAAAAAAGGTAATCAAAATCCATTACCATTATATTCAATTGAAAATAAAAGGAAAGCTACTCTAATTATTTTGTTTTACAAAAATTAACTGTCAAATAATTACAAATATCTATAAGAATATTTAAGTGGAACTTTATTTGCTACAGTTATAACATTAACCAAATGTATTGCATGGATACATGCAAAAGTAGAAACAAATATTTTACAAGATCTTTTAATTTTCTTGGGAATTAAGGACAAAACAGGTTTAAATTATACCAAAACAAATTCCTTCTGAGTACATGTCTCTATTTTCAGTTTTTTATTGCTTGCCAAGTTTTTGATCTACCTTTGCATAACTTTGCTAGGTGAAACAACTAATAAAGAGTCAATTAGATATTATTTTTACTGTTATAATTTCTAAATATTAATAATTTAAATTATTAGCCTTCACAGTATCATAAAACAATATGCCAACTAGTAATGCTTTAGCATTTTATGTAATGGATGCATTGAAAATTGCAGATGCACAAAATATATTTTATCTTTTCAGTCATGTCTGTGGTTAGACCACATCCAAAACATTTTGCTCAGTTCTGCAAGAAAAATTTTAGTGTAACAAATGGAAAGTCAAAGAGATATAATTTCTAGGTAATTAACAATCAATTTATTAATTATGGCTAGCAAATAATCAATGAATTGAGGTCAGTAGTTTCTCTTGGCAATGAAAGACAATCCTTGATGGCACCTGAATGCTTCCATACCTTTGGAGAATAGGTAATCCTGACAGGCAGAAATCAGTTCTGATTGGTTAAGAATTAAGGAGAGAATGAATATGATAATGAGAGATAGGCTTATTCTAATGAGGGTGAGGGATGTGATTCTGATTGTTAGTCTTGGACAAAGAGACTCATCTCCACCCAGCCCAAACTAGACAAAGGAATCAACCTCCACCCTGACCACTTATGTAGTAGAACAATGAACCAGAGTTTACCTAGATAAGATTCTCTTTAACCCTTCATCAGAAATAAGCTTTCCCAGTTGAGTGGCATCCTGCCCAAGATTGAGGAGAATGTTAACCCAATCTGATCATCATCCCTGTCCTTCAGAGGCTGCCTTGACCTAGTCTTTAAATGAGTAAATAGAAAGGGAAAAAACAAAACAAAACCTGGATCCACCTGATAGTGGTAATTGGTTAATAATAATCATTTCTCTCATTAGGAAGAATATTGCTAAGCTGAAGAGTGAGGAGGGAAGGATGATTAGGATGGTGGAGGTTCTAGAGATTATTGTTTGAGGATCAGCTGAAAGCAATAAGGAGACTTAACTAGGACAAGAGAAGACATATGGGATAACCTAACAGTAGTGTACTAGTATTTGAAGGGCTATTAATTGAAATCAGAATTAGACTTGCTTTTGGTTTGAGAGGATAGAACTAGAAGCCTTTGTACAGCAGAAAAAGTATTGGTCTTGATGTGGTTTAGGGGTTCAGGGGTGCTGGGACCCCAAAATCACAACATGTGGGTCCTGCCTGAAAGAATTTGACCCAAGCCTTCTTTCAGCCAAAGACAGGGTTTATTAGAACAGCCATCATATTGGGCAGACTCTTAAGGAGTCTGAACATTAGTAAGCTATTGGCTAGATTATAAGAATCTGACCAGTGGCTAGATTATAAGAATCCCAGCATTTTAATGGAGACAAGATGGACCTTATATACAGAAAGCCTGTGGGAGGGATCTAGGAGTGGCCAAGTAGTTTGGAGGTGACAGGAGGAAGGACCTAAGGAGATCTGGATGGGAGTGATCAGTAAACTGGAATGAACAGAACTCCTGGGGCCTGGACAATGGAGCCTAGCTAGGATTAAGTGTGGGAAATGGCCAGGGGCCATAGGGAGGTAAAACAATGGAGGGGAGATTAGGTGTAGCCACAATGAAAGGCCAGTTGATGGGATTATAACCTCAGGGGAATGCCAGAGATTTGGTCATGTGGGAAAGTCCAGGGTTTTTCCTTTTTGGGGCCCAGATCCCAATCCCATCATTTTGAATCCTGTCTCAGACACTAATAATCTGTGTAACATTAGGAAGGTAGTTTCATTTCTCTAGCCTAGATTATCTTTATCTATAAAGTGAGGGAATTGGAACAGATGATCTTAAAAGTCCCTCCTAGTTATAAATGGATAATCCTATAACCCCAAATTGCAAAAATTTAGTTTTAGATTTGGTGTAAGATGAAAAATAGAACAACATTGTAACAATTACAGCTATTCAAAAATATAATGACTTACCTGACCAGGTAAGAGTCTCCACTTACTGGAGAAATAGTGGTGCACTAAATGACCACTTGCTGGGAATGTTGCGAAGGCTAGATTGGATTTAGATGGCTTCTGAAATCTTTTCCAGCTTTGTAATTCTATGACTTTCTAATCAAGAGCTACTAAGTTTGACCTTATTCAAAGGCTAGGCAGGAGGATGATAGCAGAATGGATCTGCTTTAGGAAACTAAAGATATTTCAATGACCTCAAACTTCTCTCTGAAGCAGAACCATCTTTTTAATACTATTATACTTTTGGTATTGTTGTGGCCTTAGAACACTTCACTCTTTAAAAAGATAAATAAATAAATAATAGCTAGCATTTATATAGCTCCTACCATGTACCAGGCACTGTGCTTAACTTTATAAACATTATCTTATTTGATCTTATCACAACAACTCTAGGAGATAGGTTTTATTATTACTCCTACTTTACTGTTGTGGAAACTGAGGAAAACAGAACTTAAGAGACTTTCCCAGAGTTACATAACCAGATATTGTTTGAGGCTAGATTGAATACAGTTCTTCCTGACTTCAGGCCCAGAGTTCTATCTATTGAATCACCTTGCTGCCTTTCAAGTCCAGTGCTATTTCCACTACGTAATAAATGAAAACACAAGTACATGAATATGAGTGTTATACAGAAGCTAAGAGAAAAGAATATGATGGATTTGAGTAGGCTGTAATACATTAGAAGGGTAATTACAAGGGAGAAATGGAGTAAAGGATGTCACCAAAGACATATATAACAGAAAAAGATGGGTTGATTATACAAGGAAAACAAGAAATAATCAATAGATAGCCAATATTCAATGCTGGTGTCCTTCTAATACCCAGAGAATTCAAGACTGGATCACAGGATATTGAGTAGTCCACCTATGGTGAACTTAGGGAAACAGTGTGGATAACATAAGATGGAATGAGTAAGGGCATTATGAACTGCACCATTGGAGAAAAAGGCCACAATGATGGTGCCATAGGCATCAAAGACAATGTTGGAAGGGCCTTAGATATCATCAAGTCTAACTTCATTTTAGGGAAGAGGAAACAGAGACCCAGAGAAGTTACATAACTTGTTCAAGGTCTCAAAGGAACAGTGGCAAAGCTAGGGTTTGAACCTAGGTCTTCTCATGACAAATCCAGAGTTGTTTCCATTGTACCATCTGCATGTATCAATGGATCACAGATTCTTTGGAATACTAAGTAGTATGTTAGCCATTGCGATGCAACTAGAAAATCTATAAAGCAAAAAGCGTTTAATCTGGAAAGACATTAGATAATATCTAATCTAATGCTCTCATTTTACAGGTGAGGAAACTGAAGCTCAGAGAAGTAAGACTGTTAGGCCAAAGTCTAACTCCTTATCTACACAGCTAGGACTTAAACTCATATCTTCTGAGTTGCTATTAACCTGTTTCTACCACCCTATACTTGCCAATTTGCCACAATCCTTGCCTTAGAAGAGTTTTTTTTTTTTAATTGAAAAGACAAAAGTCAACTACTTAAAATAATTAGGGAAGGCTTTGTTTTTCTATTTTGCTATGTATGTCTATCATGAAAAATAATTCATTTTCCTGACAAAAAAAAAAAAACTTCCCAAGAAGAATAACAAATGCAAAGGAAATGTACTCTAATGTAATTAGATCTTATTTCTATCTGTTGACTATTCAATTTGATTATATCTTAATAGTTCCTTATGTTTCTTATCAATCAAAGCAAAAGTTACTTTAGTTATTATTAATTTCATAATAATCCATTACAAAAAATGACATTATTGGTGCTAAGAAGAAAAGAAAGTATTTAAGGGTCAGACTACAATTACCTTTAAAAAAAATCTGTCGCAGTTAAATAGAGCTTCCTACAACACAATATTTAACTGGGTTCATAATTCATTTCTATGCTTCTTAAATTCTAAATGGGTTTCCTTTCTAGTTAGTACAATTTATTGTTGTATAAAATGTGCCCATATCGGAAGCCTCTAGGCATGAATGCATAATTAAACAGCATTTTTTCAAAGATCCAAAGGGAGGATCAGCTAGCCTGAGAACCTCTAGCAAATGTCTGGTTATTAACAGGGTGCCTTTATAAAACAGTTTGTAGGTTAGCTATAGCTAGATCTTAAAATGGAGGAAATTCCAAAAAGAAAATCACTCTCTCCCTTGACAGTTCCCTAGAAGCCACATATGGCACCTGTTAAAAAGAATGTTGTGAAAACTCCTAAATGCCACGAAGATTCATAGAAAAATTTTAAAATGGGACAAGTTTTTACGTTATTCTTTCAAAGGCCTTCTTAAACTGGTGATATTTCTAATAATATAGCTAGTCAATTTGCATTGTCCAAGATATCATGTGGGCTCATAAGTGTTCCATTCCATCATATATTCCTTTTCAATAATGTTGCAATAGTAGACAAAAAAAGTACACCACTTAACTGTCTCTGAATTCCCTAAGCAAAGAAGTTCTAGGGTAGTGTTAATGTCTTCATTGAACTCTAGTTTTTAGAATCTGAGAATTTGTTCAGCAAAACAGTTGTGTTACTGATGGTCCCTCTGAAGTTCATTATCATGGGTGTCCTTTAGCAATTCCTATTTCAAACCACAAGATAAGTCCTTTAATGTGGCTCACAGTAATGTCCAAAATGACCTCCAGGAGCTATATGAAATAAGTGGAAAAAAACACACATAGCTCTGAGAAAATGGAACAAGAAATGGTACTTTAATCTACAATAAATATATTTGGTATTGATGGCATCAAGCTCAAGTCACATAAAGTTTACCATGTATTGTTTTCAGGTTCTCAAAGTGTCCTTAAAAGCATGCCTGATTTTATTTGCTTGTGTAACTATAAATTTCAGCATTTAATTAATTTCATTCTGGTAAAAAAATGAAATAAAATAGCTCTCTCTCCAGTTTCTAGTTAGGTTTTGATGTGACAATAGAGTATTAATCATGGTTTAACTATTTCAGAGAAATAGGCTTGTAGAATCTGAGAGTTGGAAGGAAGATCATCTCGTTTAACCCCTTACCTGATTCATGAATTCTCCTTACAGTAGCCCCAGTGAATTGTCAAATACATAGATAAATAAAACATAATTCTTAACCTCCAGAACTTCCAGGTCCTTAACCTTCCATCTACTAGGGAAGATAAAACATAGAAAAGTACTATGTCATACATTAGATACAGATGACTCTGAGAAGTTCAAATAGTTATTATTTCTGACAAGGAAGAGACTGTTATCCCTAAAGGGGATAAAGGGAGTTTCAGATATGGCATTTGAGTTGAACCTTCTAACCTGACTCAATCCTTGATTCCCCAAATATTTTCTGCCTCCACTATAGTAGTCTTTTAACACTGAAGATACCTCCATCCCTGTGGCCTCCTTCTCAAATTGGTGAGTTCTTGCCAGGACCTCCATTTGAGAAAGTGTCCATACCAGGTATGCTCACTGCTAATCCAGCTCACCTCTTGACTCTCAGCACTACTACTTGGTCTCACCCTTCCTTGTGTTTTTCAGTTTCCATTTAGTATTCTGTCTTACCCCATTAGAATATGAACTCCTCAAGAGCAATGTCTGGCACAGAGTAACTGCTTAATAAACTATCTATCTATCTATCTATCTATCTATCTATCTATCTATCTATCTATCTA
>NW_020954687.1:14825949-14929774 GCF_900497805.2 Vombatus ursinus
CTATCTATCTATCTATCTATCTATCTATCTATCTATCTATCTATCTAAAATGTGTAGGATTTCAACAGTGTTAAATGTGGGTTCAAGTTAGGAAACATTTCAGAAAGTAGTGTGGTCAAATGCACACAATAATGTAGAAAGTCAACAAAAAGTTGAGGAAATGGTTAGGAGAGTGAAAAAGAGAAGACTTAGTGGAAAAGGTAGTAGTTTTCAAGTATACTTATTGAAGGCTTATCATATGGAAAAGGAATTAGCCTTGTTCTGCTTTCTCCCATAAGGGAGAAAGTAGCATTGGATGGAAGATGCAGGTTTAGGTTCAATGTAAGCATATATTCAAACAACTGGAGCTATGCAAAAGTGGAACCCCCCGCCTCAGAGGGCAATGTGTTCTAGCTCACTAGAGGTATTCAAGTGAAGAACTGATAACTTCTTGTTGGGGATTTTATAGAAGACATTCTTGGATGGGCACATGCTTAACTAGAGGGCCTAAGTGATTCTGTGGTTCTTATCTAAATATTTTATAAACATTTATTATTGATGTCAGAATTGAAATGAATATATGGGTAGTGCAAATTTGCCATTCCTTTTGGAAAAAACAACTCAGGGAAAGAACACATAATGATAATAAGCGCAATAATAACCTGGTTTATGTATCTCTGTGTTTGAGAATTTTTTGTTTTATTTTTTATTATCGTTATTTGTGTGCAAGGATAACTAGAGGGACAATTTTCCTGGTGTCATTAAAGAACATAAAATCAGTTGTTTGTTTAATTATCCTTTAACTACCTATTTACATTTCAAAAATTGGAGAGGATAAGAAGCCAACTAGATGAACAACAACTACCCATTCTAAATTTAGTTCATAGAATATTACTCATGAAATTCTTGAATTTAAAATTTAATGTTTATAAGAAAGTAGAAGATTAATGTTTAGTAATCATTCTCAGGTAATTTAATTTTTAAACCATTCTTACCTAAATTAATTTTCTTGAACCGCTCATCTTAGTAATTTTTTGTAAGCAGGAAAACATAATTTATTAAATTTTAGTTGAAGAATAATTAAGGATTTCCTAATTCTATACAATGACAAATTATTACCAGTTGTTTAAGCTGGCTACTGAACTGTGCAATGAAAAGGAAAGTGATATATTAGAAGAGGAAAAAAAGTATTCATTTTTAGTCAATTCTATAACCATTTATCAATTACTACCATGTTCATAGGATCACAGATTTAGATTTACAGATTTCTAATGCCCTCATCTTACAGAAGATGAAGCCAAGCCAAGAGAAGTGAAAGGACTTGATCAAGGCCACAAAAGTAGTCAGGTAGAGAGCTAGTTTTCACTGCCAGGTCCATTGCCTATAAGCCTAGTTCTCTTGTCACTGGGCCATGCTTACTGCACAAGGCACTTCGCCAGTTACTAAGAATAAAAAGAAAAAATATTGAAAGCCCCTAGCCTCAAGGAGCCTATATTCTGAAAGAAGAAAAAAAAAATAAGTATACACAGAAGTGAAAGAATATAAAAAAAGAATCCAGAAGAATGGTAGAAAAGTATACTTCTTGGCAGAAAAAAAAAAAAACCAACACATTTTTATTAGAACTGTGGCCAAGAAAAGGCATAAATATACTTCATATATGAAAGTTTAAGACTCAATATTGCAAGTATGAGATGAGATCAAGGAAGAAGCATGTAAATTTGGTGAAGGAAAAGGGAGAGGAGATAAAAATGGATAAGAAACTAGACTGTGTACAGAACACATCATCAATGGCGTTGATGAGGTGAGCATGTAGAATCTGGAGATGATGTCCCATCAGAAAACAGAGTTGTCTCTCTGGTCTAGTGACTTTCAATATGTGCTTGATTTATATTCACAATGCATGTTATATGCCCACAATCCAAAATATGAATAGATTCAATTATCTTAAAGAGGCATCAAGTCAATTTATGTTGAGTTTCATGGTGATTCATGAATATGCAGGTCTCTCCCCTGCTATACTTAGCAGGTGTCTCCATGACACTGACATATTCCTTTCATACACATACTGAGAGTATTCTGCTTTTATATGCCATTGAAGAGTCACAGAAAATTGACTACCACAGTGCATGTAATGTTGTAACTCTCATAGCTTTATTTAAGAACCAATTTTCTCCAAAATTGTTGAAAGCATCAGATGTCACTGAAGATTAAATTCAGGACAGTTTTCAAGGGGATCAACCACTTGTAAGTAAAGAAAGTCATCTATACCTAAAGAAATAATTTTTCATCTGTAAAATGTCAATTGTAATACTTTCAACTTGCCAAATGTTATAGGCTATTGTGAAGATTACTAAGTCAAGATTTGTAATAACATACAGGAATCCTTAGATGAAAGACACAACTAAAGTACAAAGTCATGTTATTATCATAAGAATGAAATTCCAAGTTATTCAGACCAAATCTCTCTTTTGAACTACTTTGTTCCTGTCCTAGGTTCCATATCCCCACTTTCTATGTCGATCCTAAATTATTAACAATTTAAAGATGTTGTCCTTATTTTTAAAATAAAATAAATTAACCTCAAATGACTAGATGTGTATTATGCTTAAGGGAAATTATATAGTACATTTCATCTCATGGGATTATTCATCTGGAGCTGGAAGTGACGTCAGAGATCATCTAATCCAACTCCCCCCAATTTACTAGTGAGGAGACTGAGGCCCACAAAAGTGAAGGGATTTCTCTAAGATCATACAGACTAAAAATGGCAGAGTCAGGATTCAAACTTGGATCGTGTGACTCTATAATGAACTAAGTACATACTCCCCTTTCACTTGGCGAAAGGATTTGTATTAACAAATCTTCAGTAGCCTCACACTGATAAGGTTTTCTTATAACTCAGTGGCCAATTATTAACTTTCCTTATCTTAAAAAAATGTCAACATCATTAAAGCATGCAGGGCTTTTTTTTTTAATTTTTGGCTCTGGGATATTCCTTTTAATATACTGTATTTAATCAATTTCTGCGAAGAAACAAGAGATGTATGTGGAGAACCTAAGGGGGGTTACTGAGATGAAAAGCATAAAGCAGCTGAAGGCATTTTTAGCCACATAAACTTAAGTTTAATAAAGCCTTTTGGGAGTGCTAACCCTAGGTAAACAGGAGACTTATAGTTGCATACTCTAGTTTAACCATTTTCTACTGGTTTATCAAGAGAAGCTTATAACTAGAGAATTTATCCAAGTAATAAATGGCTTTATTGTCTGCTATTCCAAGGGTTTTCTTAGCAACTATTTGAGATAAAGATTTAGATGGCATAGGCTCTATTATCCTAAAGTAACTTCAGAAATTATGGCAGCCTTCTGAAAATGGAAGTGGTCAAACAGTGCTGCATAAGGAAATAAAGACAGAGCTTCTTATAAACACACACAAAAGATTTCTTGGTCAGTCAGTATTTTTCTTTTATTTAAAGTAGTCAGAGCATTGGCAGCAGGTGAGCTTTTAAGTAGTGAATCAGAATTGTGAGCGTTTTCCCAAAGCACAGGATATAGATTAAGCATACCAAAATGGAGAAGCATTTTTTCAAGACATTATTTTGCTCTTTCTTTTTTTTTTTGCAATCATGACTAAAAAAGTGTTTCAAAAAATCATTTCATGGATGATGTAACTTGTTATGATGCTTCCCAGTCTGCACTTCCTAACTCCTGACAGCACAAAGTTATGAAAATAAAGTCACTAATCATGTAACAAAAGATTGCAGCAAAGTCTTTATTTCTACTCAGAGTGCTTAAAAACAGCGATATTCCTCCTAACACAACCTTGTTGATTCACTGCCATACTTCCTCAAACAGTTATTCAATTAGAACCTTATTTTTACCCTCAGATAATGCAAGGGGAATTTTTAATCTATTTTTCTCTTTGGGATATTTGTTTGGCCATGTTAAGGATCAACAAATCGTTCACATTAATATTACAGTTTAAATTTTACAAACCACTTTTCCTGCAACAAGCCTGTGACATGGATAGTGCAATTAAATTTATATCTATTTCATGGATAATGAAACTGAAACAAAAAAAAGTTAGATGATTTGCCCACAGTCACATAACTAATTAAGAAGAATTCATTTATGAAGTGCCTACTATATGACGGACACCAAATTTAATCTTTGTCTGCCCCTAGTTTCCTCATCTGTAAAAATGGACATAATGGCAATTACTTCCCAGGGTTAAGAATAAAAGAGATAATGTGAGAATAAAAAGTGATAATAGTCATAAATAACTTTGGAAATTTTAAAGTACTATCTGCCAGCTATTGTTATTATCAACATACTTATTTCTGTTATGTATCTGAAGTCACATTTGAACTCAGGTCCTCCTGAATCTAGGGCCTGTGCTCTATCCACTGTACCACCTAGCTGTCCCTCAACATACTTATTTCAAACTTCCATTAAAACATTATTCCAGTGACTCATAATGACACAGATATAGCTCCTGATGGTTATGCCAAAAGGATACAAACCATGGGATGTCTCACTAAGCTTGAAAGATGCCAAGTACATGCCTGGGCATGTTGTTACATGGAGCATAGCTTAGTTAACATCAATGAGGTTAGTAAACTGGTTAGAAGGTGATGAATTTTATGGCAACAGCAATTCACCAAAATTATCCATTATGGAAAGAGATGTTTTCTGCACCCACACAGTACTGTTGAAATTGTTGAAATTTCATTGTTGAAATGATGGCTTTTCAAACTATATTTTGAAAATACTAAAATAATCATTTCATAATATTATTGGAATGTTAACAGGATTTTTACTGAGCCAGTCTCTAACCTGAGAATGCTCTGAGCCAAACAAAGCAGGCCTAGAGATGGGAGTGCCAATAATCAAGTAGTTTAATTAATCACTTTCAGAGTGAGGAATGTTAGTTTAGCTAAAGTAAAAGCACACGTTATATACTTAAATCACAAGTGGGGAAGGAGGGAGGAAGGTGGATTACAAACAATCATTTAGTGATTTCCCATGAGAAACCCCTAAATTCCACAATACAATTCTAGAGTCAAGTCTTTGGGGTTGTTACCACCTCCCCAAAAGTACAAAACCAGAGTTCTCTGATGGGAACAGGTTCTTCAATCTCTGAATCACTTCAGTCAAGGTCCAGTGATTGTGAGCATTGTCAGAGTTTTGATTAATCAGTTTAAGCTACATTGTGAGGTGTGACTCTCAAGCCAGAGAAGCAGCTCTTGAGAAACTAAATTATTAGTATATTCATTACTCATATCATATTGATTAATATGAAAATTATAAATTCCCTTCTCAGGAACAACCTGGCTTAGTGGATAGAGAGATGATCTCAGAAACACCTGAGTTCAAGTCCCAATTCTGAGACATACTGTCTATGTGACCCTGAGAATGTTGCTTAATCTTTCAATACTCGAGGTAACTCTCTAACACTGAAAGATGGTACCAATCTACTTTGGTAGAGAAAGTTCCTTCCTGGGAGCAATTTATATCCAAATTGATATCACAGATAATAATATTGTGGCAATATCATATAATTAGTATGGCTTATTCTGTATTTATTTGTACTTACTCCTATTTGACACAGTTGCCTGTTGAAGGTAAAGATCTTAGAAATGAATATACATTCATAATTATATTTAATATGTTGATATTAAATATATCACATGAGAGAAATGAAGAGCTGGCTAAGAAGTCAATGTTGAAGACTTCTGTGCTGTACTAGGAGATACAAGAATGATGTACTTAATAATAAAAATAATAGCTAACAATTATGTAATGCTTACTGTGTTTCAGGCACTATACAAAGGGCTTTACAAATATCTCATTATCTCATATTTTGGGCCATAGATGGCATGTTTAACAAAGGCCAAGAAAAATGAAGAAAAAAAAATGAATAGGGAAAAAAATAAACAGATAAAACTGCTAAATCAGATTCTATACATAGGATCTAGATCCAGTTCTAGATTTACATCTGGAAGGGAGTTTAGAATCCATTTAGTTCCCTGCTTTCTCATTTTAAAGATGAAGAAGAAACTGAGGCTCTGAGAGTGTAGGTGACTAGCCAATCATTACACAACTAGAAAATGTCTGTGGCAGTATTTGGACCCGTATCCTCCACATTCCAATAGAGGGCAACAGGTATGACTCATGTTAATAACAAAGTTTTTCAGGAGCACAAAGGAGTAAATAATTAGCATGAGGTCCAGTAAACATATTCATATACCTATATGTCTATAAAGTAATGTATGAGCTATATGAAATAAAGGAAATGAACCAGTCAGTTTAAATTATTGTACAAAGAAAAGCTATTTTCATGTATGGAAATATGTAGATCTTAAGAGGAAGCAATGTCAATGGTAGAAGGGTGCTGACTTAATAAAAGTAGGGAGATTAAAGAGAAAGTATAAAGAGAGTTACATGCATATTTTAACTCATCAGGTCAGCTAGAGGAATTTCATGAGTTCCTGACACAGAACCCAAAGAAGGGTCGTTGTCAGATTACAGTCTTTTTGGGAAACTTCAAAAACTCAATCATCTTCTAAGTTCTCTCTCTCTGCTAAAAAACAAAGCCACTGGTAAATTCCAAACTTTCCTAATTGCTAATCTCCTCTTTCAGAAGGTGGAGAAAATGTTTTCAATACACATTCCACTCCACAGCTCAATGCCTTGGCACAGGCTATCCCTCAGGCTTTGAATTGTTTCCCTCCCCTTACCTCTTGGAATTCCTGGCTCTATTTATAGGTCAAATCAGAGCTATCTTCTACATGCAGCTTTTTCTTATACCCAGTCATCAGTGTTACACTCCCAAGCCCTATTTCTTTTTATTTGCTTTGTAAAATTACTATTTATTTTGCTTTCATCTATATATGTGTTGTATTTCCCAACCCCAACCCTGTAGAATGTAAGTTGTTTGGGTTCATGAGCTGTCTTTATATCCCCAAGGTCTAACATCGTTGCTGACACAGAGTAGGCATTTAGTAAATTTTTGCTGAACTGAACCGCTGAATTAAATACACAACTAATTTCCAGTTAAGGTCCTAGCTCAGCCCAGCTCCCCAGCAAATATCTACAAAGGTACCAGATGAAACAATGATCAATAAGACCAGTCAGTCAACTAGCATTTATTAAGTACCTCTTTTGTTTCAAGAACTGTGTTAAGCACTGGACTAAAAGGAAACACCAGTAAAGACCTCTATCCAGTCTTGGACTATGCAAGAACATAACCAGAAGCCTGTGGGTTCTTTGAGTATAGACATGCTGGGGGCTTGAAAGCCAGCCCAATCTCCAATTAATTGATCTGAAGTCAGAAAGATCAAAGGCCTGACCTGTCAGTGACACATTAGGAGAGAAAGCTAGCTTTTAGTTGGTGACTATCTAGGGGAAAGAGATTCCTTAAGCAATCTACTTTGAAGGTACTTCCAGAAGAGTGAAACAAGCATGATCTCTAATATCTAGCCAAGATCTCTGAGGAGGGAACCTGTTTCTAGTTGATTAATGAGCAAAGAGAAGGAAAACAGAAATGTACCAAGCCTAGCACTCATGTTGGACCACCAGGAGAAAGAAGCAAAAGCCAAGGATTATGGCAGAAGGCAGCTTCTGGTCCTAGATATCCTGGCCAGAACTTTGGCAAGGCATCCAGACTGTGAAGTCTTCTTATTTCATCCAAGAATGTGAGAGAAAGTGGGACCTGACTCTGACACAAAGAAAAACCGAGACTGGCTATATGAATAAATAGAAGAAAACTTGTTATACTATAATTCGATTTTATTGTTTTCAAGGGTCACAGATGAAATAAATAAAAAGAAACATGGATTCCAGGTGAGGTTTTGTTTTAAAAGAAGAAATAAAATGGAGGAAGAAGGGAATACATTAAGGGAGAAATGAGACAGAAGGGGAGGAACTTACTATTATTCATAATTGGGATGCACTAGAATTAAAGCATACAAACATGGAGAAGGGTTTGTAAGAAGTAAATATTTCATGATCCTTGCTCTGATTTGAATGGGTCAAAAGAACCTGAGCTTGTGTGTACATGAGTATGTGTGTGTATACATACACAACTTGGTGATGAAATTAATTGAACTGAATCCTAATTCGATCTAATCTCATATCCTTTTTCAACATATTTGTTCTAATAATATATCAATATATCAATAACATATTAATGCATTGTCATTGATATAGTATCATATATAATTTATCTAGTCATTTAATTCTTTTGTAATATTCATAGTATTCCATTCCATAACGGTCATTATGGAAAAATGTGTATCTTATAATAATATTATCAGTGAGTTCTAAACTAGTTGAGGAACAAGACCCAACGAACCTTGAAAACTGATTGCTATACCCTTCGGATGAGGTCTGGTGGAGTGCCATAGTACTTAGTCTCTGATAATTATCTCATTTCACAGACGAGTAAAGTAGGGCCCAGAGAAATGAAGTATCTTTCTCAAGTACACTAAAATAGGAAGGCAGAATTTGAAGTCAAATTTCTGCTGAATCCAAATCCATTTTTCCATCCATTCAACATTATTTCAGATTGTAAACTTTTAATTAATGAAGATGTTCAAATGGAGGCTGTTGATATTTAAATGAAGGCTTGGTAGGAATGTCAAAGAGAAAATTCTTCTCTAGGCATGCTTCAGAATGGATTATCTATAGAGCCCAACCAGATCCAAATTCTATAATGGCATAGAATAACACTGGTCTCCCTGCCCCAATGAGAATCAATCAGAAATCATTTATTATAGTACTGTATACCAGAATCAGTGCTAGGGGTTGAGTATACAAAGACAAAAATGAAAGAGCTTTGTCCTCCTGAACCTTACATTATACCACTGGAAACATTTGCTCATGTAAGTTAACATGAATTATAGATTTTTTAAATGAGGAAATTATTTTTCTTGGCAGAGGAAGGACTGACAGTCAGGTGGATCAGAAAACGACAACAGAACAAGGTCCCTGAACTTAACGTTAAAGAAAACTAATAATTCTAAAGAAGTGAAGGTAACGAAGGAGTTACGTTCCAAAAACAGAGCAGAAAGATACAAGCTTGTGTATGTTGAATAGCAAATAGGCCTGACTGGCTAGAACACAGATTTTGTGAAGGAAAGTAATATATAATAAATCAGAAAATGCAGGCTCATGCCAGATTGGGAAGGGCTTTAATTGTCAAAGAGAGGAGGAGTTTCTATTTTAATCTCAAAATGATAGGGAGATACTGGAGCTTTTTGAACAAGCAACATGAGCAGATACATGTCTTAATAAGAGCACTTTGTCAGTTCTGTGAAGAAAGAATTGAAAGAGAAGAGACAAGCTATAAAGACAAATGAGGAGACTACGAAAAATAATTTCCAAGTAAGAAGTGATGAGACTGTCTTAGGGTACTGACTGTTCAAGTAGGGAGAAGGGAATCAATGTGGCACGTGCTTGAATATGGAAAGACAAAAAGTGCAAAGTCAAAGACTGCTAGGTCTCAAACCATAGTGTTTGCAAGGACCCTTGACAGAAATGTGGAAAATAGGAAGATGGGTGTGTTTAAGGAGAAAGAGAATGAGTCCAGTTTTAGATATACTGAATTGGAGATGACTACAGGATAGTCTCTGGGAAATGTCAAATAGGCAGTAGATAATATAGGTAGGACTAAAGCTCAGGTAAGATACTAGTGCTAGGTATATAGTTCTGGGAATCATCTGGATAGAGATGATATCTGAATCAATGGTGCTTGATGATATCACCTGAGAGAGACTGCAGGCAGAGAAATTAAAAGGAACCAAGATACAGCATTGGAGTACATCCATAGATAGGAAGTGGAATGTAGAGAAACTACTTAGCCCATATACACATGAAAGAAAAACTAAAACTCTAAGACCATATATAATAAGTGCCAAATAAACAATACAGACATTTTCTATAGATGGTAATAACTACTTCCAGGATGGGTTGTCAGAGAAGGCTCTGAATTTGAGGTTGATTATGATGCTATCTTTAACCCTCAGTTCAGTAGTCTAGTTCTGTCTTCAGCTATTTGATGAATTTAATACTGTTTAACACATAACGTGTTTCTAGGGGAAAAGTACGTAGCGTTCTACTTAATTATACTAAGTTTGCATCTTCCATCTGTCCCCTCAAAACATACAAATTGTTTTATGTAAACTTATCATAGACCCCTAAGGCTTCATAAACATTTCACATGTATTCAATACTTCAATTCTGTAATTATTTCTTGCATTTTCCATAGGACAGATGGGATTAATATTCAAGATTATGACAATCTCTCTATAGAGGTCAAGAAGTTTGAATACCGACTTAGACACTTCTTTAGCATGGGACTTTGGATAAGTCACTTAAACTCCATCTACTTCAGTTCCACTTTATTAGAACACATAATAGTTGTGTCATCTTGGGGAAGTTGCTTGACCTCTCATTGCCCCAAACAATATACTATATATTGTAGAGTAGGTATCAATCTGTATTTCTAGAGGGCATTCCCTTACTAAGAGGTCTTTATGTCAGTGGAATCATAGGCCCAAAACAAGAAAGAAACCTTCCAAGAAAGAGTCTGCTTCCAATAAACCCACATGAATCATCAGCATTTCTACATATTACCAGCAAAGCCCAACATCAACAGATAGAAAGAGGAATTCCATTTAAAGTTACCATAGATGTTATAAAATATTTGGGAATCTACCTCCCAAAACAAACCTAGGAACAAACACTTTTCACACAGATAAAGTCAGATCTAAATAATTGGAAAAACATCAGTTGCTTATGGGTAGGCCAAGCTAATATAATAAAAATGACAATTCTACCTAAGCTAATTTACTTATTCAGTGCCATACCAATCAAACTACCAAAAATTATTCTACAGAGTTAGAAAAAATAATAACAAGATTCATTTGGAATAACAAAAGGTCCAGAATAGCAAGGGAACTAATGAAAAGAAATGCAGGGGAAGGTGGCCTAGCCATTCCAGATCTTAAATTGTATTATAAAGCAGCAATCATCAAAACTGCTTGGTACTGGCTAAGTAATAGAGTGGTGGATCAGTGGAATAGATTAAGCATGCAAAGACACAGTAGTCAATGACTATAGTAATCTATTATTTGATAAACCTAAAGACCCCAGCTTCTGGGATAAGAACTCACTATTTGACAAAAACTGCTAGGAAAACTAGAAAAGAGTATGGCATAAATTAGGCATAGATCAAAATCTCATACAATATACCAAAATAAAGTCAAAATGAGTTCATGATTTAGATATAAAGGCTGATAGTGCAAGCAAACTGAGAGAGCAAGGAATAGTTTACCTGTCAGATTTATGGAGAACAGAAGAATTCATGACCAAACAGGAGATATAGAACATTATGAAATGCAAAATGGATAACTTTGATTACATTAAATTGAAAAGTTTTTGGACAAACAAAGCCAATGCAACCAAGATTAGAAGGAAGGTAGAAAATTGGGAAAGAATTTTTACAACCAGTTTCTCTGATAAGGGCCTCATCTCTAAAATATATAGAGAATTAAGTCAAATTTATAAGAATACAAGTCATTCCCCAATTGATAAATGGTCAAAGGATATGAATGGGCAGTTCTCAGATGAAAAAATGAAAGCCATCTACAGTCATATGAAAAAATGTTCTAAATCACTATTGATTAGAGAAATGTAAATCAACACAACTCTGAGGCACCACATCACACCTATCAGATTGGCCAACACGACAAAACAGGAAAATGATGAATGTTGGAGAAGATGTGGGAAAATTGGAACACTAATGCATTGCTGGTGGAGTTGTGAAATGATCCAACCATTTTGGAGAGCATTTTGGAACTATGCCCAAAGGGCTATAAAAATGTACATACCCTTTGACCCAGCAATAGCACTTCTAGGACTGTACCCCAAAGAGATCATACAAATGGGAAAAGGACCCACACATACAAAAATATTGATAGCAGCTCTTTTTTGTGGTGGCAAAGAATTGGAAATTGAGGGGATGCCCATCAACTGGGGAATGGCTGAGTAAGTTGTGGTATATGAATGTGATGGAATACTATTGTGCGATAAGAAATGAAGAGCAGGCAGACTTCAGAAAAACCTGGAAAGACTTGTATGGTCTGATGCTGAGTGAAATGAGCAGAACCAGGAGAACATTGTACACGGTAACAGCCACGTTGTGCGATGACTATTATTGATAGACTTAACCCTTCTCAGCAATACAAGGATCTAAGACTTCTTCAAAGGCCTCATAATGGAAAATGCTATCCACATCCAGAGAAAGAACTATGGAGTTTGAATGCAGATTGAAGCATACTATTTGCTATTTTTTTTCCTTCTATTGTGTTTTGTTTCCTCTTTCTGGTGGTTCCTCCTATTGGTTTTAATTCTTACTTGCAACATCACTAATGTGAAAATATCTTTAATAGGAATATATGTGTATAGCCTATATCAGATTGCACGCCATCTTGGGGAGGGAGGTGGAAAGGGAGGGGAAGAAAAATTTAAAACTCAAAAGCTTATGGAAGTGATTGTAGATAATTCAAAATAAATTAATTTAAAAAAAGAGACAAAAAAGAAAGAGACAGAGTCTGATTCCAAGATTCCAGGAAGCTAGTGAAATAACTCAAGAAGCCTAAAAATTTTTTAGCTGTGCTCCAGAGGTGATGTCCCAGAGGATCTAACATTATGTGGATATTCCTTCAACCCGAGGTAATGAAACCAGTGTCTGTCTGTCTCTCTCCCTTGCTCTCTCTCGCTCTCACTCTTTATGTCTCTAGATATTTTCTCATCTTTTCTATCTCTTCTTCATCTTCTGTACCCCTAATGCCTTAAGATTAACTCTGTCTCTCTTAATTATAACTCCATTCCATCTTCTTTCTATCACCAATTGGTTGACCTTGAATTTGATCATTTTACAGATGAAATAGGTATTAATAAGGAGATGAGCCATCCAGGGACTCGGGCTTGTCTGTCCATCTTTGACAGTTGGCCTGTTATTAGTGATGACAGTGGTAGGAATAGAGGGTCCTTTCACTAAAAGAATAATTCCCCTAAGCGATGGGAGCCTTGCTTTAAGCAAGGATTGGCTTTGAGGTTACTTGCTATTTCTTGAACTTCAGGTAAAGAGTACTGGGCTATCTCCACTAGGGATTGAGAAGAATAATGGCCAAGGAGGTGGTAGTGGTTTAAGCTGCCTGCCACATAATATATCTTATTTATACCTCAGGTAACTTGATGCTTGAATTAGGCTTGTTTGCCTGCCTCTTAGGTGGCAATTGGTTGTCAATGCATATAATGACCAACTTTACAGATAATCTTGGTTAGTTTTTCAGGATAATTTTTTCTTTATGTTTTCTTCTTTATGAAAGGTGAGGAAGAGAGATACAGGGTTGTAGTTGATATAGAAAGAATAGATATCAATAAAACAATTTTAAATAATCAATCATAAGCAAATATTACAGTATATATTCTGCATAATAGAATTTGTTAAAGTATAAAATGAAAGTTAGCTGGTAAGTTTTTTTTTTAATAAAGATGCATTCTTTCAGTTTTAATGTATTGAAAAATACTGCGCCATCTACCCACATTCTCAGTGTCAGTTAGTTTTATTCAGTCGAATGCATGCAAATAACACATTTATATCTAGATAATTTCCTTTTTCATGACTAAACAAATTCTTAATCTCAACCTATATAACACTGAATGAGTTATTAAAGTTCAGAGGATATTCTTAGAGAATAAATAAATGGGCCATTTTTTTGTAAACCTGGTTCCCTCATGGAGAACAATGAAAAAAAAGTTACACAAAGTCATTTAAGATTGCCTTCCTCTTTAATAATGTAACAGGCTCTAAGAGGCAGCTATGTGGTCTGTTGATGATCAGGGAATGGTAAAGAAAACTGCCATAGAATTAGAAAGAGAAGCTCCCTTAATGTGTATAGTGAGGATTCATATTTGAATAACAGATGCACTTTCAGCCCTGATGCACACATGAACACTGATTATATTAGAAGTCCAGTGCCATTCTGATTTTTTGCACATTTGTAGCTTCCTGAAAACATGCTGAGAATGTAAATTCCATTTCTATTTAAAGTGTCAATTTTGTGA
The DNA here is from genome assembly GCF_900497805.2 of Vombatus ursinus. NCBI lineage: Eukaryota > Metazoa > Chordata > Mammalia > Diprotodontia > Vombatidae > Vombatus > Vombatus ursinus. Next base: position 14,840,062 of record NW_020954687.1, read on the forward strand.
TAACAAAAATAAACCAACCAAATCTAGAAACCTGCACATGCATAGTAGACAGTCTTCGCTATTTATTACCATTGTGACAGATCAGCATGCATAGAGAAGTTTTCAAAGTGTTTTATGAGAGTTGTAGTGATAATTTCTCATTTCAATGACATAGCATATTGTCCTCACCATTCCACAGACATGGAAATCAAAGGAAATGTCAGACATCAAGTGATTTGTTCAGCTCAGATTATAAATCCAAACAAGTCTTGGGAAAAACATTAGGGACAAAAAAAGTACTTGGTTTCCTCCAAATGCCTTGCCAAAAAAGAAAAAGAAAAAGAAAAAAGAGAAGTTTTAACTAAGTTTTAGTACTCTATACATGGCACATACTTAATAATATTTGCTAAGTAAATAAATAAATTTCATTAACTTGACTATGGTTCCACTGCAATCATACTTAGTATCTATCCTTCAGCCATTCTACAACAGATATCAATGAAATATATACTATTCCAACTCTTGCTCTCACAAAAAATACTTGGGCTTTGAGAGTAAAGCTTTTCCCTGAGGGCTCAAGGAGGACCCTTGAAACAAAGATGTTTCCTTAATATGATTAATTTGAGCATCCAACTGGTGTATATATCTCCAAAATGTTCAGTTAAGAATAATTTATTGAGCCTTGAGTAGCTTTTAGAAAGGAATGGTACAGTAAGATGAGTTAGTTTAAAACATGTCTCCCAGAGTCTGTTACACATTCTCCCACAAGTACCTTGACTCTGGAGGAAAGTGGACTCAAACTTAGAGAATACACTGTCAAAGGAGTAACTCACAGCTCCAGGTGACTAGTAGTCTTTTATCCCATCTTCAGGATGTTCAAGAAGTTCCATTGAATATCATGAATCTGCATACGGTCTGTCCTTGATTCCGAGTACAATTGCTGCCACCAATCTATGCTGTCCCTGGAGGACAACACTAGGACATTGATGGGAAGATAGGAAGTCCAACATCTTCTGCACTCTTCAAAGCTTGAAAGGACCTCCTCCAGTCAAGTGGAGGGAAAAGACATGTCAAAGCTCAAGTTGCAAATTTCCTTCTCCCAGGCAATTCCTCCTTATGGGATTTGCTCCAGTTTCTGGAATTCCTCAATTCAATCTAACTTGGTACTTTTATATAGGAACAAAGGTTGTAACAAAATCCTATAGCCAGTTGGAGCAGAATTCTCATCTGGAATCATTTCTCTTCAACAAATTGACTTTCAAAGACTTGCCACTCAGTCTAAAACTTGGTTGATGGGACATTTGATCACTTAACGTGGGATCAAGTTGTGTAAATCAACCTTATAAATAATCAAGTACTCAAATAAAAAATTCATATATCATACTGGAATGAATTTGTTTCATTTTAAACTATTATGATCAGATAACCCTCCAAAATGATTTAGAGCTTATTAGGATTAAAGTGTTATTCTTTTTCATCCAACCTAGGATTAAGTTGGTGTTATGAGATTCTGGTGAGGATCTTCCTCTACCAATACACATTTTGTTAACTTCTCTGCAATTTAATGTTTTAGAAAAATTTCTAAAGCACTAAGAATTTAAGTGCCCAGAGTCACGCTGCCATTATAAATGAGAGACAGGACCCGAGTCTAGGTATCCTTGGCTCCAGGTTCGTACTTCACAATTATCATTCTTCTCTATCATTCTATCACAATTATCATTTCCAGTTAGATAAGTCTTTCTTTGATTAATTTGTTAGTTCATTCATTCAATGAATAATATCTACTCATTACCTACTATGTAGAAGATATTTTGAAATATAATCTCTAATTAAGTGAAATTCAATTGAACAAACTTGCATACTATGTGAAAGTACAGTGCTAATTTCAGATGCAAAAAAAAAAATAGCAACAGCAACAAAACAGTCTCTGTACTTACCATGTAAAGATAAGCAAATGAAAGATAATTTAAGAAGAGAAATTGAAGTGAGCTATTATTCTATATGGTAACATGATTTCTAGATAATATAATAGGATTTTGTTTAATAGAAGAAATCAGCTAAAATATTCAAGATAAAAGGAATGTAATGTTGTAATGAGATGTTGGAGAGAGGTAAAATTTTACTGATCCTATCTGCCTCCTGCATGACTTTATGTTTTCACTATTATCCTAGTAACTGCAGGGAAATTCTGTAATGATAAGGAGAGCAATCCAGCAATTTTCACAAGGAATTTTTGCCAAAGTTCAAACCCTGATTTATTATTCCAGGAAAGTTTAATAAGTAACTATCCATAAAACCCAGAGAGCTTGTATATAATACGAGGTGTGGCCGTGAAGTAATGAAACAATCACAAGTGACTTATAGTTCTGATTATAGTCATGGATCATCCATGCCAATTTAGATTTTCTTTTTTTTCCAATTTGGATTTTCAAAGTACTTTCACACATATTCTCATACGATCATCACTGCAAACTTGTAGTAATTAGAGAATACTTTGTTCTCATAAACAAAGTGATCTAGAGGAAATAAGTGATTTTCACAATATCATATATTAAGTTTTCATATAGTGAAAGCAGGATTGGAACCTTAATCTCCTATCTACTGGGGGAGTACTCTTTCTCTTGTGTCATGTACCATGCTGCATTGTAACTGGGAGCCGGCTATTCCTATCACTGGATATACCCCCTTCTAACATGGATCTCTTAGAATCCTTAGATTTAAATAACATTGAAAATGTTACTTTCTACATGAAATCTTTCCTGATATCCACTCTGATTGTTAGGATTCTCACCCAGAATATTACATTATGCACACATAGATATACACATAGACATACCTGCTTACATCCATGTGTGTATATATGTGTGTCTGTATGTATATCTGATATATACATGTTTATATACAGTATACACACACATATATATGTGTATATACAGATAGATAGATACATGCATACATAAAGATATAGTTCCCCTTCAACTGAATGTAAGCCCCTCAAGGGAGAGAACTAATTAATTTGTGCTTTTATATCCTTTGTGCCTGGTAAATAATAGGCATTTAATAAATACTTATTGAACAGAATCAAATAGGTTCAAATAGGTTTCACATCAGCTTTAAAAAAGTGGTACATTTTAGCATAATAGGAATATACTTTCTAAAGACATTCCAGTGTGCATTCACAATCATTAAAATTCCCTCTCACATAGTATATTCTTGAGAGCATAAAGCATTTTAAAAGCCCTTATATAACAACTAAAACAGCCTGTCTCAAAAATGGAGTTATATTTAACATTTGGAATTGATTCCTTAAAGATGATACCTGTTTAAGAATAATCAGAGATGAGCAATGACAGTGAACTTACTTTTTCAAAGGGGCTATCATTCAATTCTAATCTCAACATAAAAGAAAAGAACATTCTCTGCCTAAAGCAGTACTTTTCATGATTAAAATTCATCTGATAATGAACTAAATGGCATAGGACCTTAATTTTTTAACTGCTTCCTGTCAGGTGTTAAAGTGCCCAATGCATCAATAAATATATGCTGGGTTAATATTCTTTCATATTTGAAATTTCTTTGAACAATATATACATATTTATTGAATGCTTACTATGTAATTATCTCTGTGCTAAATGCTAGGGAAGTAAAAACAATTAAAAGATAAGGCCTCTTTCTACATGAAAATTTTATACATTGTAGTCCTAAAACACCTGGCTTGTTATAATGATATATTTAAGGACAAAATAAAAATACAGTATAATTGCTATTTCTCATACAGTGTAGAATTTTTACTTTTTTATTCTTGTTAAGTAGAGTAGAGGTAACATGGTGTAGCATGCTAGTTTTAGAGCTGGCAAAATTCTAGTTCTGAGCCTATCTCTGGTACTTATTAGGTATGTGATTCTGGATAAGTTATTTTATTTAACCTCCATGTACCCCAGGAAACTCTCTAGGAATTACTTACTAAGTTACAGACTCAGGTTATGGAGCTGTGATCTGAACTTGGATTAGTGAAAAGAAATCTTTATAGTGGTGAAATCTTATACCTCACCCACATTTGCATATTCATGTTATTTTAACTTATATAAACTATGGCATCTCTATGCTTTCATTTAAAATAAATTTAATTGCTATATTTGGTTATTATATCACTTACATTTCCCATTGTATCCTTCTCCCTCCTACTAGAATCATCCTTCATAACAAAGAATAAGATGAAGAGGAAAAGAAAGATTCAATAAAACTAACCAAACACATCACAAAATTCTGACATTATCTATAGTGATCCAGACCCATAACCCCGTTCATCTGTAAATAAGGGAGGCAATTGCCTTCTCATATCTCTAATTTGGAATCAAGCAGTCATTTGGTCAAGCATAGTCATTTCATAGCATTCAGTTTTTTATTTTGATGTTCTGTTTGGTGGTGTTTTTTTTTTCTATTTTTATTGTATTCATCACTGTGCATATTATTTTCCTGATTCTGCCTCCTCCATTTTGAATCAATTTTTATGAGTATTCCACCACTTCTCTGTTTGCCTCATATTCATTGTTTCTTATATCAAAGTTACATCCCATTCCATTAATCTACCACAATTCATTTAGTCATTCCCCAGCCATAGGATTTTTCTAACATGGGTTGTTTTTTCCATTAGTCTATGGGCTTCTCAAGATTAGGGATTCTCTTACTTTTTTATGCATTTGACCAGCATTTAGCATAATGCTTTGCACATAGCAAGCACTTAAGAAAAACTTTTTCCATTCATTCATTCATTCATTCATTCATATATAAAGAGCCAATTATGGGATATAGAAAGGCATTAACTTTCAAGTTTTTTCCTGTCCATCAATATATCTTTTGTAGATCTCAGCCAGAAGTCAGGATATGGGGATGCAACCACTATCCAGAGTACAAAGAAAACTGATATTACTACTTGAAACTCAAAAAAACCCATTCTGATACATTCTGTTCCTGGGAGAAGTGACTAAAGTACACCTTTGAGAGTAGATAAAGGCTAAAACCAGATAGCCATTGCCATTGAGCAGTCTAGAGATATATAATATTTCCTTCTTTTAACAATAGCTTTACTATAACTATATAATTAAAACATTTCTATAAGGAAATCCAACCACATAAGATCCTGAGTCCTCTGAGAAGGCAATAGAGCTCATATCTCAGAACCATGAGCAAATTTTAAACCTTGAGGACACTTTCCCAGACAAGTTAAGGAAGCTGAGATACTCCCATAGCTGATCTCAAAAAAAACAAAAATAAACAAACAAAAAAACCATGATCCCTTTATGGTTAGGACACTGTGGGATAAATCAGGGAGGGACCAGTTAGCTCTATGGATAGCTATGCTATTAAAACCTATTATACTCAGAAATAAGCCATCAGGACAACATGCCTTGCATATAGAGATTGAATAAGGCTACCATGACCATTTCTAGCTTTCTTCCTCTCTTAGTCCCTGATTTTGTTTATTTGTTTATACCATGACTTTTCCTTAGAGTCTAATTCAGACCAGTTTAGAACAGGCATTGCCTTTTGTATCATGAATCCCTAAATAATCTGACTCATAACAGCCTCAACTATAGATTTGATGGACAATCCTGCTGTTTAATGATTCACTGATGATTCTGCATGAGTCTGGTCATTCACTTCTGGAGGTCCTTAAGCATCATTACTACCTAATCACCTCTATAAAGACGTGTTGCCTGGTACTGATAGATGTGGCCAATTATAGTGCTCTTCTGAGATCACATAGGTTGTTCCCAAATGAACCATAACTCTGGACTTGAAGTCAGGAAACCTGATTTCATATCCTGTCTCAGATACTTTTTTTTTTAAAGGCAATTGAGGTTAAGTGACTTGCCCAGGGTCACACAGCTAGTAAGTGTCAAGTGTTTGATCTGAGGCCGGATTTGAACTCAGGTCCTCCTGACTTCAGGGCCAGTGCTCTATCCACTGTGCCACCTAGCTGCCCCTCAGATACTTAATAGTTGTGTAACTCTGAGCAAGTCACACAATCTCAGCCTTGGTTTCCTCTACTGTGAAATGGGGATAATAATAGCACCTTTCTCTCTAGGGGTTGTTGTGAGGATCAAATGAGATGGCCTATATAAAAAACTTTGCAAACTTTAAAGTGCCATATAATTGCTAGCTATCATCATCATCATCATCATCAACACCATTTTTACCTAGAACAAGCACAATTAGGTAGGGAGGGAAAGGTATGGCTAAGGCCATGTACAAATTACACTGGAGGCTGGAATAGTAGTGTCAACACAGAGGGATGTCAAAATGGGGGGAAGGCAGTGATAGCTGTCAGAGAAGACAGTCCAATCCTAGGTGCGGTCAAGCCAGAAGAGAATCCAGATTTTTCTCATTTGGGAGTTATGGTAGAAGGCAAGCCCAGAAGAGAAACACTATGGTGAAAGGATCCTGGAGGTTTCAATAAGGAGTCATTCTATCACAAAGAAACATAGGCCTGCTGAGAAACTCAAGGTGAGACACAGGGACAACAGTTGTCACAAGAAAGAATCACTCTCTTACTAGGGAGAAAACATACTCCTTCTGGAAGAAACACTATCTCCTGAGGTATGACTGCTCTGGGGCAAAGGTCCATTAACCCCACATGACTTATGGCTCTGATTCTCAAAAATAAAAGCATTGTTTAAAATACATTCATATTCATTTATACATTCATAAAATACATGGACATACATTCATACTAGCTTTCATCATATACACATACGTACATTCATAATACTTATATACATACATACTTATATATAATTTAATGCATATTCTTTAACAGCTTTCTAAGAATAAATTCACAATGAATTAGTTAACTGAAGGAAAAAAGTTAAAATATTTTTCCACAATTACACTTTCCCAAAAACCATGCATACAGAAAGTTTGAGGTCATAGGTCTAATTTTATGGAAAATAAAGGCAGATGATCTATTCTTCATACTCAAACTAAATAAGATTTTGAAATGAACCTTTTTTAAAAAAATCAAACTATACATATTCTAATAGCCTAATATTGCTAATAAATGCAAAAATATGGTATTACTTTTTATAAAACGTTTTCTTTCATTTTAGCTGATTCTTAATAAAAAGTTTATTTTCTTTTCAAAGTAAAAAAAAAGAATCACAAAACTCTGTACTTATTTACCACTTTCCCTATGAGGGACAAAAATGATTTTTTCAAGTTTTTTTTTTTATAAAATAGAACTATTTGTTTTATTTTTTCTTTCTCTGTCTCTCTGTCTCTATCACACACACATACACACACACTCAGACATACACAAATACATGGACTGCGACTACTATTTAGAGGCTCCAAGAATAATTTTTACTGTCAGATTTTCTGGAATTCTGCCTTGAATTAAATTAATACTGTGGATAACAATTGAATAACCATTCAGTTGTCCTTTTCCTTACATTGTAAGGGGACTGACAGTAGGAGTCTTTATTAGATGAAATATTTCACAGGAATAACTACTATTTATCTGCATTAGGGGAAAAAAGACAGGAGAAACTTGTTTCTGACCTTGCATGCATGAACACACAGGTGTAATTTTATTCTCTTGGTTTATTGTATTTTTTTAATGCATTGTCTTCATGGACGGATAAGTAGCTGCCAAAAGATGGTGAATAGTAGCATAAGCGATGCAGTTGTACAAGAAATAAAATCATATTACCAAAAAATTTATGATGGCTTTTTTGCATTCTGATTAGTTAACTAAATCCCTAGTCGCTCATCTAACTGGTTTTGAAAGGCATACTGAGAAACAGTAACTCAGGATCAACTGCATTTAAATGGTGATATAATCAACAACAGCATGGGGGTGAGGATGAAATTCAAAAGGATAATACTAATTCCTCACAAACAGAAAAGGATCTCTTCATCCATAGAGATATTTCAGTTGAAATTCAAATTTCAGTAGCTGGTCTCTTAAATGGTACATTAATAACTATGACTTTGCCCAAGTCATTAAAACTTTCTGGACTCTGTTTCCAATGAATTGTCATTTATCAAAGTATCTAATTAGTCCTATTTCCTCTCTGTACAGAAGCTGAGAACACTGCATGAGACTTCAGCTCCAAAGTGCCTAGACAATTAAACCCTGAATGAGGCTTAGTTTCTTTATCTATTATTATGAAGATTATGTTTCCCTAGGACCATTGTAGACCAAGGAGGCCACAGGTCTGCTGAGAAACCAGCAAGGCACAGGGGTAACAGTTGTCACAAAAAGGAATCATTCATTTCCTTACTAAAGAGTAAATGTGGTCCTCTTCTAGGAAGTACAACCTCCCCAGGTGTTAGTGCCCTGGGGCAAAGGCCTATTCACTCCACATTAGTTATGGCTCACTCCCTGCATGACTGTGCAGTGAATTACACTTCTGACTTTACTCTTGACTTTCTAGATTTCCAAACCATGCCTCAGATGCTGCCTTTTCTTGGAACTTTCCTCAGCTCCTATAGCTTATTCAACCTGTAACTTCAAACTGACCCTTGTGCCTTGTCACCTTGGAATATCCTCTGCCAGGCTGGACCTCTTCCTCCATTGGTGAAGAGCCTCCATTTGGGTGAAGGGCCTAAGCCAGATAACCTTTATTTCCCTTTTGTGACTGATATGTCCCTCACATAGATACCTTCATAGTTTCATGCTTCCCTCTCATTTTTAAACGCTCTTTTGTATTTTAATCAATTAATTAGAATGTAAGCTTCTTGAGGGCAGGGCCTATCTTTCTCTTTACTTGTATTACTGTCCTCAATGATTAATCCAGTGTGTCCAGAACACGTGTTTTTTTTTTTTTAATTTAGTCATTTTCAGTTATCTTGGACTCTTTGTGACCCATTTTGGGGAGTTTTCTTGGCAAAGATACTAGAGTGGTTTGAATTTCCTTTTCCAGATTTCACAAATGAGGAAACTGAGGCAAACAGGGTTAAGTGACTTGACTAGGGTCACATAGCTAGTGTCTAAGGCTAGATGTGAACTCAGGTGTCCCTGACTCTAGGCCCACCACTCTATTCAGTGCACTGCCTAGCTGCCTCCTAGGAACACAAAGAGCACTTAATAAATGTTTGGTACCTTGGAAGGAGTGCTAAATCTAGAGTCAGAAAGAACTAAGTTATTCCTCTGACACCTACTAACTATGAACATGGGCTAATAAATTCCTTAGCCTCTATGAACCTCAGGTTTCTCATCTTTAAAGTGAGGATAGCATCATTTATACCACACTCACAGGATTGCTATAAAGATGAAATAAGAGAGTATATGTAAAATGTTTTGATAATTTTAAAATGTATTTTTCTGTGAGTTATTATAATCTAAAATTATGACTCATTGCTATATTTTACTGTTGTTGTTAAGTCATTTTTCAATCATGCCTGACTCTTCGTGACCCTATTTGGGGTTTTCTTGGCGGAGATACTGGAACGGGTTGACATTCCTTTTCCAGCTCATCTTCAAGATGAAGAAACTGAGGCAAATAGGGTGAAGTGACTTGCCCAGGGTCACATAGCTAATAAATGTCTGAGGTCAGATTTGAACTCAAGAAGATGAGTCTTCCTGAGTCCTGGCCCTGAATTTTATCCACTGTGCCACCTAGCTGCCCTATATTTTAGTGTTATCTATTCTTATCCTGAATAATGGTATTAGCAACTTTTATTTTAACAATATGATAAAGAAAACGGATGTCGCTCTGGAGGAACACTGAAACAAATCCATTTTTCAGTTCATTTTAGATAAGCTAGATCTACTGAAGAAAATTTAAAAATATATCATTTGATTGGCCTATCAGTTAAATATGGCAGAGCCATATTATCTTAAATTACCTAGGAAAAATCCCTATAGCAAAATATTTTAAGTCATTCCTTATTCAGTCAGGAGACCCAGTTTTTCATTTAACTTGGGTAAAACACTTAACTTCTCTAGAATTTACTTTCTTTTCTCAAATATGTGTATTAAAAAAGGATATATGTGTATATATGTATATATTATAAGTATATATGGATTAAAACATAGCAGGTACTTTATATGTCATTTGAATTACTTCCTAAATTCATATATTTAATTATAATGTATTGTATATACATGCATGTAAATTCATATATACATGAATATATGTATGTATACAGATATATAGACATACACACACACACACACACACATATGAATCCACAAGCAGATTTTGATATCACTTTAAAGATTATCAAGTTCTTTCTTTACAAAATCCCTGTGAGATGGTTAGTGCAAGGATTAGTGCCACCATTTTACAGATGCATAAATAGTGGCTCACCAAAGTTAGCAACTTGTTTGAGCTTTATTATGAACACAGTTCTCCTGACTCCAAAACCTGGGATCTTGCCCTCTAGAGAGAGAGAGGAGAAAGTTCCAGAAAAATCAAACCAGTAAACATTTATTAAGTATCTACTATTTGCCAAGGACTATGTCAAATCTTCACCAGTGAAGGAAAGCAGCTAAGCCTATAAAACTCAACAGAACCATTGGGAGTGTACTGGTGAATTGGCTTGTAACTTGAGCTAGACCATTGACCTAGTTCATTGCTAGGGTCAGTCATATTAGAAAAACAACTGTGTGAATATATTGATAGAGGTTTAAAGTCTCTATCATCAGTAGTATGGAAATCATATATTTTTCAACCTGGTGTGTGTTTTGGACCTTCTCTAGGCTCTTACTTTGTTCAGTTAAAAATTATTCCCCTAGCCATAGCTTCTAATGGTAATAGTAATGATAATAAAAATAACAATAATAATAACTAGCATTTGTATAGCACTTGACTAGGTGAAAGAGGCCATTCTTTGTCTCATTTTTTTATCTAGCCTTAATCACTGAATGGGCATTGCGTCAGTCAAACTGAGACCTGGGAAAGACCTTAGCTTAAAAAGGCCGTGATCTCCCACTATATCCAGGGCCATCTCTAGTAATCCTGACCTATATCTTGCCGCTGGACTCAGATGGGTCTGAAGGAGAAAGTGAGGCTGGTGACTTTGCACAGCGCTCTCTCACTTAAATTCAATTCACTTGCATGTCACGGCATCATTTCCCTGATGTCATGATCCTCTTTGAGAGTGAAGGACAAAAAACAACAAGGCTCTTACCTAACAGGTTTGGTCAATAAAAGGAGCACCCTGTCCTTTGTCCCCTGGATAATAAAGAACCCTAGTGAGACTATTTGTCTATGCCCAGCTGTGAATAACAGTGTGGAACTGGGATTCTGGCCCAAATTGATCATATTGCTTAAGAGATCAGTCAAGGATGAGATTTAGTATCACACAAGTCTAATGGAGATTGTGTCTAGGAGTATGTCTTTCAACTTCTCTCTGTCTCTACTTCTCAGAAATTATACCAAAAAGGCCTGGCATTCTCTACTATTCTTTGCGTAGTTATCTGGCTGATGGATTGTGGGTGAGGGAGCACTGTTAGATAAAGGTAGTTTGGAGACAAATAGGCTAAAGGTTTAGGTTTGGGGTTTTATATACTTCCTTCAGCCAAGGAAAGCTTTTTTTTTTTTTTTTCAGGAGGAAAGGATCTTGTTTGGACTTGTGATTTCATTAATATAGGCACCTCTCAGAGTGGAAACTCTCTCTATCACTGTTTAGAGATACTACTTGCAGCTTATATTCTTTTTAGAGTTGCTTTGGACAATGAAAGGCTAAGTGATTTGTAACATTATGTGCTGAGGCAGTACTTGAACTCAGGTCTTCCTAAATTCAAGGTTGATAACATACTGACTCTTCAAGAAATCAGATAGGAGTCTAATTTCAAAATCACAATAATAATTTATGGAAGTATTTTTTTAAAAAATGTGTTATAATCAATGACCTCAGCTGAACATATTGTGATAGAATTATTTTGATACAATATAAATATCAAACTTAAAATCTATCCTTAGGAAGAGTAGTAAATAAACTGAAGAAGGAAAGAAGAAAGGAAGGAGAGAGGGAAAGAGAGAAGGAATGAAAAAAAAGAAGGAAAAAAGGAGGGAAGGAAAAATGGAGGGAAGAAAGGAGGGAAGGCAAAAAGAAGGAAAGAAAAAAGGAAGGAGAAAAAGAAGAGTGAGAGAAAGAAGGAAAGAGAGAGATGATAGAGGAAAGGAGACTGGCAGTGAAATCAGAATTTTGTAACTTTAAAACCCAACAACACTTGGTCTTTTGGGTCAAAGGAACATATTATTTTTATGATTAAACTAATATGAAAAGGGCACTTATTCTAAATTATGGGGATCCAAATTCCATGAACGTCTGAGTCTCAATGTACAGATCAAGTTACCGTGGTATATGATTAAAAGTGCCCTGGTGATGTTATTTTCGTGAAGAGCTATGACAATTCAAATACAAACTTTTCTTCCAATAAGATTAGATGTAGCTTCCATTAAACAATTTAATCAACTAAACAAAGAGGGAAAAAAAAAGACCACCAAAGGATATCACTTTGCCAACTGCAATGTCACTGTTCTGAAACACAGGACCATCTATTATTTTGTAGTCTGGTGGGATGACGCTCCACCAAAGTGCTTCATTCATCACTGGAGATTTCCTGCTTAATAAGAATCTCTATTGAGAAAGTCAAGCTGTCATTTAGCTGACTTAAGCCATACTAACAATCAGGACAAGCCCTATTCAAAAACCTGAAATAAATGAAGATTGTTGTCTGTTCCAGATTCATTCCCTTACCCTTTCCTGACCACTCCCTACCCCCACACTTTCAGCATTTTCATATTCTCTTCCCCCTCCTACTTTTAAGCATGCACTTGGGAGAGGATCAAACAAACATTCATTTATACTGTTACAAATGACACAAAAAACTTAAATAGTTCTCCACTCCAGGGGCATTTATATTTCAGAAGAATGTTAAACTGTAATGGTGATGATTCAGATAATTAAATTCAGCAAATATTTGTTGTTCTTGTTGTTCAGTCATGTCTGACTCTTTATGATCCATTTTTTGTTTGTTTGTTTGTTTGTTTGTTTTGTTTGTTTGTTTTTGGCAAAGTTACTGGAATGATTTGCCATTTCCGTCTCCAGCTCATTTCTCAGATGAAGAAACTGAGACAAACAGGGTTAATTGACTTTCTCAGGGTCACACAGCTAGTAAGTGTCTGAGGCCAGATTTGAACTTAAGATGAGTCTTCCTGACTCCAGGCCTACCATTCTACCCACTGTGACACCCAGCTGTTTCAGCAAATATTTAAAGAGAGCTTAATGAGTGCAAGGCACTGTCCTAGGCACTGATATTCAAGGTGCTAACTGTAATCAAAAGACCTGCCTGGTTTGAAGTGCCACTTCTGGTATTGGTTACCACAATATGGGCAAGAATATTAAGTTCCCTGGGCATCAGTTTCCTACTTTTTAAAATGAGAACAGGAATAGAATATGTGAGATCTGAAGCCTCTTCAAGCACTACATGTTAGATAACATAATTCATACAGATCAGTAAACACAATTAAATTGCAAGAGGAATAGAGCTGTATAATTGGGAGAAGAGGTGGTTCTTAAGCTAAGCCTTGAAGATATGGTTTTTGAAAAATAAAGTTAAGAAGGGAGTCTGCTCTAGGCAGGAGAGCTTGTGTGAATGCCTAGAGAAAGCAGATGGAATATGAAATTTCAGGAATATATAATAGTCTTATTTAATTAAACCATACATGCATGAAGGAGAATAATATGAAATAATTACTAAAGGGTAGATTAGAAACAAACTAGAGAGGTCCTCTAGTGCCAGATCGAAGAGTTTAGATTTTATCTTTGTAGGCAAGAGTTCAATGGCAGAGGCTTAGCAATTTCCATTAGTGATGGAGAAAGGCAAACATCGTCCTAGTTTTCAAAAAAGGGAAAGAACATAGAGCCTGAAAACTGTAAGACAATAAACTTTACTTTGATTCCTGGAAAAACTCTAAAGTGGTTAAAGAAATGTTTTATAAACATTTAGAAAAGGCATTGATCATCCAAAAGATCCCACATAGTTTTAAGAAGAAATAAAGACAGGTAAATATAATTTTGATTTTGGGGATGGTATATGACTGATAGACCTTGAGAAGGCTGTAGATTTAGTTTAAGTGAGGCATTTAGCAAAGTCTCTCAAACTACTCCAGTGGACACACTGGAGAGATGTAGGTTAGAAGTTAGATGGATTTGAAATTGGTTGAATGACCAGATCCATAGGGAAGTCTCTGAGGGTTTGATGTCAGCTTGACTTTGAGTAAAGTTCTTCCAAGATTTGTCTTTGTCCTCCTCATGCTTAACATTTTCATAAATGAATTGTGTAAGAAGATAAATGTCATGGTGGTCAAAATTCTAAAAGAAATAAATCTAAGAGCAAGAATTGGCATATTTGACAATAGAATTCAGATTTTAAAGAGTATCAGCAGGCTAAAATGTTGGATCAATTAGTCAATCAGTAAGTCTTAAGCATTCCAAGCATAGGAAATGACTTTTGCAATGACAGAGATGAGATGTGGAATGCCATGTATGAGAATCAACAAGAAGGCTAGGATGGCTAAATAACCCAATGTATGAAGGAAACTGATGCATACTTATCCTGGGAAGGTAACTTGAAAACAGGTCATGAAGGGCTTCAACTGCAAGTTGAGGAAGTCATAGGTCATCCCAGAGGCAACAGGGAAGCGCAGGCACTTAGTAAACAGGGAGTGACATAGCCAGACCTAGGCCTTATAAAGTATTCTTTGGCAGCTTCGTGGAAGCAAGACTGGAAAGGGAAAGAACTAGAGGGATTTTACTAAAAAATAGGTTTTACCACATCACTTTCATGTCTAACTCCCACTCAATAAAATATAAATTCCAAAGGTTTCCTCTATTTGACTTTTAACACTCATTCCAATCTAGCTACTTCCTACCATTCCAGTATCCTCACACACTACTCCCCTCCATGCACACTATCATCTAGTCATATAGACCATTACTGATGCACATATAGAATGCTCCATCTCTTTTCTCTGTGCATTCGTACTGACTGTCCCCTATTTTCTTCTCACTATATTTTCTTCTCACATCTGCTTCTTGGAATCCCTGATTTTCTTTATGACTCAACTTAAGCACCACTTGCTACAAGAAGTTTTTCCTGATCCACTTAGCTGACAGTACCCTACTACAAGCACCTTTATTCATTTTACATCTATTCTGTATAGTTATTGTTGTTGAGTTGTTTCAGTCATGTCTGACTCACTGTGACCCCATTTGAGGTTTTCTCAGCAAAGATACTAGAATGGTTTACCATTTCCTTCTCCAGCCCACAAATGAGGCAAATAGTGTTAAGTGACTTGCCCAGGGTCACAGAACTAGTGTCTGAGGCCAAATTTGAACTCAGCTCCTCCTGACACCAGACCTGGCACTCTATCCACTCCACCACCTAACTGCCTTTCTTCTGTAAAAATTATACTTACATATGGACATGTCTCCTCTGTTAGAAATCAATTTCCTTGAGTATGGGAACTATTCACTTTTTCTTTATCGCCCTAGAGCTTAACACAATTTAAGGAACACATTAGGTGCTTGATAAATGCTCGCTGATTAATTTTTTTCTTATTGAATCCCATTCAAAATAACTACAATAAAAAACTGGGGGATCAATCTACTAAATCACATAAAATAGATTCAATCACAAACTGTTCCTTAAAGAAATGAATAACAATTTAAATACCTAAAGGAATTTTAAATGCTCATGGCTGGGCTATGTCAATATAATAAAAATGATAATACTACCAAAGTCAATTTTCAGTTTTAATGCTATGCCAAACAATGAAAGGAATACTTTGTAGAATTCAGTAAATTAACAACAAAATTCATTTGAAGAAAAAAGATTTAAAGTGTCATGGAAAATAATGAAAAAGGTAGGAATTAAAGGGGAAAAGCATTTTTTTGACTTCAAACAATCTCACAAAGCAGCAATCATTGAAGATATTTGATAGTGGTTAAAAGATAGAGATGATCATTTGTACAGATTAAATTAAGGAGAATCAGACTAAATGGAACTCAGTAACCAAGAAATTTCTGGGATAACTGAAAAGGACTCTGGCAGAAATTAGGCTCAGTGCAACATCTTATACCTTAATCCTCAATAAATTCAAAATATACTATCTTAATATTAAAGATCATACACTAAAATTAGAAGAGCAGATAGAGTATATACTTTTCACAGCTATGGTTAGGACATGTATTCTTAAGTAAATAAGAGATAGAAAAAATTACCAAAAATAAAATAGATAACTGTTTACTTAAAACTGAAAAACTTCTATACAGAATTAATGCATCTAGAATAAGAGGGGAGGGGCAGCTAGGTGGCACAGTGGATACAGCACCAGCCCTGAAGTCAGGAGGACCTGAGTTCAATTTCGGCCTCAGATCAAACACTTGACACTCACTAGTTGTGTGACCCTGGACAAGTCACTTAACCCCAATGCCTAAAAATAAAAATAAATAAATAAACAAAATAGAATAAGAGGGGAAACAGTTAAAAGGAAAAAAAAATCATTTCTCAGAGTTTTGAATTGAAAATATATTAGTTAGTTTTCTAGATATCTTGAACAACAAATCTGTACCTAAGAAATTTTATACAAAGACATATGTGTGTGTCTGATAATCATAAGTCATTTCCTCAGTAGTTGAATAGTAAAACAATATGAATAAATAGTTCTCAGAAGAATTACAAACTCCCAATATGCACATAAAGGAATGCTTCAATCTACTAATAATAAAAAATGCAAATCCAAAGAACTCTAAGGTTTCACTTCATATTCAGCAAGTTGATAATGATAACAGAAGATGATAATAACAGGAAAGGCTGTGGAAAGGTAGGCTCACTAGTGTATTGTTGATGGAGCTCCGAAATCAGTACAAACATTCTGGAAAGCAACTTGGAATCTAGATAGATTGTTTTTATCTTTTTTTTGCATATGGAAAGCACAGCCACAAAAATATTAAAAATAAACTCTGCAGAATTAAAGTAACAAAGATGGTACCAAAAAAGAGATACGAGAAGACATTTGTTTTCTTTCTTTCCCCCTTCCTTTGCAGAAGTGAGAAGTCCATTGGTATGAAATTGTTAGGCTTTTTAGACTCTTTATTTTTGAAATTTTTAGACTTTATGTTTTTAGGTGTTTTCAATATATTGAGGTTTGGGGTCTTTTTTCTCTCCCCCACCCTTTTTTAATTAAATATCATTCATTAAATGAAACAATGCTTAGGAGGGAGAAGGATACTACGAGAAATTTAGGTGATGTAAAAGCAAAATTTCAAATTAAATAAATATTGATTGGGGCAGAAAGACCAATTAAGAATTTAATAAGATAAACTTTAATAGAAATAAATGTACATTCTAATACCTGGCTTTAAGCATCAGCTTCGTAAAGTACAAGTTGGGGAGAGTATAGCTAGACCACATTTCATCTGAAAAATATCTAGGGGTTTAAGTGGCTTGTAAGGTTAACATAAATCAACAGGAGTGAGGTCAAGAGTTAAAAATCTGGTCTGTAATGCTCGATTCTGAATATCATTGTTTAGGGGAAAAAATCATTGTTAATTTGTAAAATATCTAGAGGGGTACAAGTAGGATGGTGGTGAGTGTCAAAATTACTCCATATAATGATTGGTAGAATCAATAATTTAATCAGTAATCAGTTATTAAAAATCTAATCTGTGCTAAGCATTGTGCTAGGGGATACAAAGACAAGAATTAAAAGGTCAGAATAAATGGAATTGCCAGTCTAGAGAAAATGAGACAAGAGGAACTTGTGTAAGAGGGATTAGGGTTTAGCCCCAGAGAATTACACATTTGCTGAAAGGTGGATTTATACTTAAGAGATCATCTAAGATTCTAATACACACATACACACATACATACACACACACACATTTTTTTTTTTTTTGGTAACACAATAGGAAACTCAAGCCAGAGAGTATAATTGACTCGTACAAATCACAAAATAAGACAGCCAGAATTTGAATGACACTATTTTGATTCAAAATCAATGTTTTTGCTTTGTGTATTTATTATTATCCCCCCATAATACACTGAGCTATAAATTTGTGATTAAAGAGTTGAAGACAGTATGTAGTTGAACTAATTAACCATCTGGACAAGACTTTGAACAGAGGTAATCGAGGGCAGAGAAAAGAACAGGGAGTGATGAAGGGAATTTTATAGGATTTTATAATTATGGAGATATCATAGTTATGGAGATATAAGATATGACCACCAAATAGGGTATCTAAAGTCAAGATGTAGTTCTTCAAACTTCAAAGACCATTTATCAAGTATATTACAGACAATCTTTCTGTAGATGTTGGCCTCTGGAGCCCCCTGTAATCTAAATTCTATAATTTTGTCAAGAGAGTTAAGGAAGTTGGTGAGGCTGGAAAGTTCAAGGGGATATCTACATGTTTTTGAACTCTTCATGTGTTCAAGAGGAATTTGAGATGCAGAAGAAGATTTAGAAGAAGGTATTTCTTGATAGTTGAAAAAGTGAAGCCTGGAGCCTCTTGGCTTACACCAGTAAGAATCTGTTGCCTATTTTCAACTACACAGAATATACCCCTTCTAAGATAAGCTTTTGACTTACCACTTTTAACTTACCACCATGCTGCTAACTCATGCCTTGATTGACACCACCTCCCTCAGCTTCCTCTCCCCTCTGAAGGGACACTTGGAGGATAAGAGTACCAAACTCCTCCTATTGCCTTCCTTTATAAAAAGCAGAATCTGGACTCTCAAATCACTCTACTTTGTATCTGCCTCTCAACCTGGTTTCAACTCCACCCAAGACATCCTTTTGTATTCTTTCCACACCAACCCCTAATCTTCAGTTTCCTTAATGTGTTATCTCCCCAGCCCCCAATTAGTTTGTAATGCCTGCAGGGACTATCTTTCTTTTTATTAATTGTATCCCCAGCACTTGACACAGTGCCTTGCTTATAGTGAGTGCCTCATAAATGTTTATTGAATTGGATGAGGGAAAAAAAAAAACCATTGAGAGATTACAACAGTGCCAAAGTCTGAAAGTGAAACTGAGGAAAAAGTAGTTCCTCTTGGTGTTGGGGAAATTTATGAGTTGGCAACAAACATTGAGGGGGAGGTAATATAAATGTGGTATTTTGTGCAGACACTTTCATGAATATCAGAAGAAGAAAAAGATTATGAGAGGAATAGATCTAGTATAAAGGATAGGATAATACTGTAACAGAGTGGAGCTCCTGGGGCCAGAGTGGCAGAGTGAGGGCAAGGGAGGACAGGGTTGAGTTGAACTAGATGGGAATGACAATACAGTGGGAGGTGACAGGAAGAAAGATTTTCACATCTACCTATGGCACCTTTGTAACATAGGGCTTGGGGAAAACCATGAATAGAAGTTTCCTAACCAAATGACGGGAAAAGTATGTGGCTGATTTAATTTGGGGACAAGAGGACCTTTCAAGAATGCCTGAAAATATACTATATTGGTGCTTTGCCTACTCATATGGCTGACTGTAAAGTGGTCATGGTCTTTGATGTTCAAGTCCTCTGTTATATGCATTTCTGCGTAAGCAAGTATAATAGATTTCCAAGCTTGAA
This sequence comes from Vombatus ursinus, assembly GCF_900497805.2. Taxonomy (NCBI): domain Eukaryota; kingdom Metazoa; phylum Chordata; class Mammalia; order Diprotodontia; family Vombatidae; genus Vombatus; species Vombatus ursinus. The sequence continues at coordinate 14,859,641 of NW_020954687.1, forward strand.
AATGCAAAAACAAACTAAATCTCTGTAAAATGAATTACTCACAGAAGTTACAGGCATTTATTAACTTATTATTTGCTTAGGGAATTAGAGAGAAGATTAGAAAAAAAAGAATAGAGTTCAACTAAATTATAGTTGTATTTATGAATCTGGAAAATTCATACTTTCACTGTTCTCTCTTTGTGTATCATATATACATATGTATGTATATATGTGTACATATATAATATATTCATGTGTACATATATATACACATATAACATGCATAAGCTATTTATCACAGCAATATAGGACATGAATTGGGAACACATGAACAAAGGATTGTCATGTCATGTGTATCCCCACCTCCATACTTTTGCTTAACCTACTTTTTATGCATGACATCTGTACCCTCTCTACCCATCCCCATCCATCCTTCATAGCTTAGCTTAATTGCTTCCTTCTACAAGATGTCTTCTCTGATCTTACCTACTGAAAGTGCCCTATCTTATTTCATAATTCTCTGTTTCTTTTAAGTGGCTAACACATAATATTATTAATCATCTACAACCATGACTTATCAGCCCTATTAGACTACAAGTTTCTGGAGGGTAGGGACCATGTCTTATTTATTTTTGAATCGCCCTCAGAATCTAGCACAGAGCTTTCTACATATATAGTAGCTGCTTAGTAAGAACAAATCATATGTTTTGCTCATTTCTTTCCTTTCAAATTTATAAAAATGTTGTTTGGGTATGTTGAACTATTACTACTGTGCTTTCAAAAAATTACCAGTAATTTAATAATGTTCATATTTACAGTCTTTTCCTTTAGGTTCTTCTAACTTTTACCTCACTAAAGAATGACTACAGTGTCAGGAGAGTGACATACCCTTCCTGTGCTACCATTTGAGTTGATGACAATTATTTCCACTTGCAGTTAACAGGGCAGCAACACCTTGGGATCTATTTTGACAGCTCTATCTTCACCATATAAAAGGTTAGGAACTTTTACAAGAAAAAAAAAGGGAGGGAAGTGGGAGGCAGTAAGCACTTATATATTACAGAAAATTCCCTCAAAGCACAGGAACACTCTAAATACACCAAATCCATGGAATTGAAGCAGCCCAAATTATGGTCTTTTCCTAAAATTTAAAGTTTATAAAAGAAATTTAGCAATAGATTGTTTATGAAAAACTTTTCTCTGTGTCTAAGGAATCCATCCAAAACCCATGGAATGGAAATATTGATTACTTTCTATATAATTCACTGTGTAATGCAAATGCCTAGTTAAGCTCTAATTCAATTCTAGAAGAAGTCTGTATTTGATCATGTCAGGGAACAAATGCTTTCCTGCTAAAAAGAAAAGAACCTTATTCATTCTTCCAGACAATCCCAATTTTGCTTTACATAAAAGAGCAAAATCCACAGAACCTTCCCTCCCATGGAAACCACTTCATGTCACTCTGCTAGAAGTCAAACTGTTAGATAATTAGAAGAAGATGGCAAAAATTCCGTTCTGATGAACGGAAGCACTGAGCATCCACAGCACTGGATTTGTGCAGATTAACTTGTCCACATACTGCTTGCTGGTAGTCCTGCATCTGAATAATTTTAGCACTCCTTTCTCAACTCCATCTCTTAGAATCCCTGGCTTCCACCAAAGCTCAGCTCATCTACCATCTACCTGAGATCTGCCTAATTTTCTTAGCTGCCAGAGCTCACTCCATCATCCTCAAATTATCATGAATATAGCTATTTGTTTACATATTTTATTCTCTCCTCCTCTTTTATGAAAGTTTTCACTTCTTCTCCCACTTACTCTTCAATCTTTTGCAATTTGGCTTCTGCTCTTAAGGCTCAATGAAAACTGCTCTCTTCAAAGTTACTAATGATCTCTTAATTGCCAAATCTTTTCTCTGTCCTGAGAAACTGGAGCTTGAATCTGGTTTCAGACACTTACTATTTGGATAACTTCGGCCAAATCATTAACCTCTGTCTGCCTCATTTTCTTCATTGGTAAAATGGGGATTATACTAACACTTACCTTCAAGGGTTGTTGTGAGGAAAAAATGAGATACTACTTGCAAAGCATTTAGCAAATCTTAAAACACTATATGAATGCTACTTATTATAATAATAATAACCATTATTAATGTTTTATCCTAATCATTCTTGACTCTTCTGATGCATTTGACACTGTTAACTAAAGTCTTCTCCTGCATACTATCTCTTCTAGATTTTCATTAATACTACAATTTTCTAGTTCCTATTTGTCTGTCTTCTTTTCAGTCTTCTTTCCTCACTCTTCCATAACATGCCTCCTAACTGTAAATGGTCCCTGAAGCTCTACCCCAGGCCCTCTTCTATACATTCTTTCTTCCTGAAATCATGTTCTGCCCTTTGCTTTTCTTTATATCCCCAGTGCTTAGTCCCAGTGCCTGGAACATAATAGATGCTTAATAACTTCTTATTAATTGACTGAATGACTTCCATGGGTTTAATCATCATATCTATGTAGATAAGATACAAAGATTTATATATCCAGTCCTAATCTTCTTCTTGAAATTCAGCATTGAATGGACAATTGACTACTGGACATTTCAAACTAGATATGAAATTCAATTATGGCCAAAAGTGAATTCATTTATTTTTCCCAAAACCTACCCCTCTATAGAACTTCCCTATTTCTATTGCAAGCAACACCATTCTTTCATTTTACTAAGTTTGGAACTTTGGCATTATCCTTAACTCCTCATTCACCCTCACCTCATATCAATTAGTTTCTTGTTATTTTTATCTCAAAAACATCCTTCACATCTGAGCCCAATCTATTCAGATAGCCAGCATGTTAGTTCAAGCTTTCGTCATCTCTCAGACTACTAAAAAAAATTACTATTAGAAAAAGAGCAAATTTCACAGAATTTTCCATCTCTTGGAAACATCTTTTCAAGCTTCGACTGAGTGTCTACTATGTGGCAGGCATTGTGCTAAGGACTGGAATTAACAAAGAAAGGCAAAAGACAGTCCCTGGTCTCAAGGAGCTCAATTCCTGATGAAGGAGACCACATGCAAACATGATACAGATACAGATTTAAGCATGTCCTGAGCTTCTTCCCACTCTATTCCTTCTCCCACAAAGCTGTTAAAATCATTTCCTTAAGCTCAGATTTGATCATAATAATACTCTATTCAGTAACTTGAGTGGTTCCTTTTTGTCTCTAGGATCTAACATAAATTTCTCTGTTTGCTTTTAAAGTCCTACACAATCTGGCCCTAAACTTACTGCCCCTCCCACACTCTAAGGTCAGGCCAAACGGGCTTTCTCTCTAATACTCAACTTTGTTTTTCATCTCCATGTCTTAAAATTGTCCATACTTCATTCTTCAAGATACAAATCAAGTGCTGGCTTCTCCACTAAGCTTTCTCAGTTCCTACCACCTGCTAGGGTGCTCCCTTCCTTCCAAAATACCTTGTATTTATTTTCTATAGATTCTATTTATATTTATAAATGTGCATACTGTCTCTTTTGCTGTAAGACTCCTTGTTGAGAGTAGAGATTGTTTGTATTTCTATCCCCAGAGCCTTGCATAGTATCTGGCCTATGGTTTGCAGTTAATATATGTTTGTTGATTGCTTATTGATTGAGGAAACTGACAATCAGAGAGAAATGAAATGACTTCAACTAAAATGGAATTCACAGAATTTTAGAGTTTAAAGCAATTTCAACAGTAGTATATAACTGAACCTGGATTTAAAACCAAGTCCTCTGACTCATAATCATATTCATTCCACTGTAACTTACTACCTACTACATTTGAGGGCCTGTGCTGTTTACAAAGTTTGAGAGACATAGTTTCTGGGTAATTAATCACTTTATTAATAACACTAGGAGTTAATAAAAGAAATTGTCATTTGGCCATTTCTTTCTTGGAATAAAAATGACTCATGGTGGTAGGCTCACAGTGTATATGCCCTTTGAAAACAGGGTACATCTAAGGGTGGAAATTAACTCTGATTGGTTAACAAGTAATGAGAGAATGAATATTGTAATGAGAAGTGAGTTTATTCTTGAGGTCTACTTGACACTGAGCACCCAAATCTTGGTCAAAGAGACATCAATTTCCATATCACCCCTCTAACAAAAGGGAGAATCCCAGACTTGTCTGAGTAAACACAATTAGCAGGAATCTACCCATTTGCCAAAACTTAGAACTTCTTTAGCATCTTTGATTAGATCTTAGCTTGGGTAAGTCTTCACCCAAGATTTCTCACACTGGTTGGTTTCAGGATGAGGAAGTAGGAAAAGGGAAAAAAAAAACAAACCTTGGTCTTAATTCAATAATTAGTTATTAAATAAAAGAGAGAAATAATCATTTCTCTCAGCCTTGACATTGTTAATTCTTGGGCAGTAAAAACATAAGGAACTATATTTTTACCTAGTCCAACCTGACCATTTTCCAGAATATTCTATTATTACTACTACTACCACACTACTACTACTACTACTACTACTAATATGACCAATAATAATAATAATAATATTTATATAACAGTTTAAGGTTTGCAAATTCCTTTACAAATATTACCTCATTTTTTACCTCATTTACTTCTCACAACAACCCTGGGAGATAGATGCTATTATTATTCCCATTTTACAGATAAGGAGTGACTTACCCAAGGTCACACAGCTAGAAAGTATCTGAACTCAGGCATTCAGACTTCAATTACTCCAACCACTGTGCCACTGGGCTACCTATGAATAAAAACTGAGTTCAGAGGAATCATCTGATGCGCTTAAGTTCTCTCCCAGTGAAGTGCCTAAGCAGTCCAGAAGTAGCTGGGTTAGCTCAGTACTAAAAATACCTGACATCCTTCAATATTGTCTTTTTTTTCCCCATAAAATTATTCCTGATTGCAAATTCATCACTGATATTCATTCTGATATTTAATGTTGTCTGCCAACTGGATGGAGAGCTTTGCAGTTTTAAATATACCTTCATCAAGATAGGTTCCACTAATCTTCTCAAATTCTCAGTTCATTTATTGTTCAAATAAATTCATATTTTTTTAAAAGTGCAAGAGTACTGTGCTGGTTCCTGTGGTAGATGCAATATTTAGAGAAGACAGGATCTCTACTCTCATGGACTTTACTTACTCATTCATAAAGTATAAGAATGTGACATGTATACGAATAACTACAACACAAAATAATAATGTAAACACATTTACTTTGTAAAGGAAGTTTTGGATGGAAAAGGACATTGGTGAATTTGGAGATCACGGAAGACTTTTTAGAATAAGTGTTATTTGTGATTAGATTTAAAACTTTATTAGGATTTCAATGAGGGTGAAGAAGAGAGGTAATACTACATATATAGAAAATAACACAAAAAGAGAAATAAATCAGGAAATAATATAATGTATAAGGGTAATGGCAGATTGCACAGTTCAACTGGAGAATAGAGTCCATGGGCAGTGAAGAGGTCTAGAGGTTTTGGGGTGCTCCTAGATGCACAGAGGCACCCCAAGATCACAGCACCGAGCCCTGCCTGAAAGAATTCAACCCAAAACTTCCAGCCAGAGAAATAGTTTATTAGAGATAAAGCATATAAGCCAGACTCCCAAGAAACCCAAACATCAGTAACGCCCGTAGGGACAAGCGGGCATGAGAGTCTCAGCCTAATGGGCATGAGAAATTCTCAGCCTCTGAATGTGGGCTAGAGTGGATCTTTTATACACTAAAGTAACTTTGGGTGGCCAGAGGAAGGGAGGAGGTGGTTGGGAGGTGGTGAGAATTTGGGAATAGATAATGAAGGTAGAAGTTTGCTTTCAAAGGGAGATAAAGAGGGCTTTCAAAGGGAAATAAAGGTAGTTTATAAGGAATTTAAAAGTTTAAGGTTTTTCTGGGAATCATAGACAAATAGGAGCCAGGTATTTTTTAGGGCTAGGGAGGAAAGGTACATATCAAAAGGTGAGGTTAAGGTTTTGGAAGGGAGATAAGGGGAGTGTATAAGGCAACAAATGGGAGCCAAATTCCTTTTGGTGAAAAGGGGCAAAGGTCTGGGCCTTTGAAACTGAATGATACCCCGTCATTCCCCCCTCAAACAAATGGAACCAAATTTGTTTGGTGTAAGGGGCGAAGGTCTCGGCTTCTGAAACTGCTTCCTGCTGGTAAGGGGCGTAGAGCTGTCCCTGCCTCTCTGGGTCCCGTTCGAGGGGTGAAACTTCAAAACCTGGCTGAGGCCAGGTTCAGCGGGCCAGAATCCTTGGGTTGGTAATGACGGGTATCATTCAGTTTCAGAAGCCCAGACCTTTGCCCCTTACACCAAACGAATTTGATCCCATTTGTTGCCTTATATACTCCTCTTATCTCCCTTCCAAAGCCTTAGCCTTGCCTTTGCCTTTTGATATGCACCTTTCCTCCCTAGCCCTAAAAAGAACCTGGCTCCTATTTGTCTATGATTCCCAGAAAAACCTTAAAATTTTTAATTCCTTATAAACTGCTTTTATTTCTCTTTGAAAGCTCTCTTTATCTCCCTTTGAAAATAAACTTCTACCTTCCAGTTCCCTTCATTATCTATTCCCATTGTCTGTTTAATCTCTCAGATCTTCCAAAGGGAATTCTCACCACCTCCCAACCACCTCCCCCCTTCCTCTGGCTACCCAAAGTTACTTTAGTGTATAAAAGATCCACTCTAGCCCGCATTCAGACACTGAGAACCTCTCACGCCTAGAGGCCGAGGCTCTCATGCCCGCTCCTCCTTACAGGCATCACCTGGCCTATATGATTTATCTTTAATAAACTTTCTCTCTGGCTGGAAGAAGATTTGGGTTGAATTCTTTCAGGCAGGGCTCGGCGCCACAATCTTGGGGTGCCTCTGTGCATCTAGGAGCACCCCAAAACCTCTAGACCTCTTCAGGTAGGGCTCAGGAAATTATGAGATCAGCATAGAGGGTCATGATTATTTGCAGGGAAGCTTGAATGTCAGGCCAGAGTTTTTGAACTTAACTCAGTAGGTATTAGGGAACCACTGAAACAGTGGGACTAAATGAAATTACCAGGTGAGACCATGTAGAGAGAAAAGAGAAGAACTTCAAAAACAGAACTTTAGAGAGTCAGGATAAAGATGAGCAACTAGCAAAGGAGACAGAGAATACAGTTAGAGAGGTGGGAGAAGAACTAAAGGAGTGTTATGTCTTTGAAGTCAATGTAGGAGAGCTTATCTAGGAGAAAGGGTTTTTCAATAGTGTCTGGTATCTTGTGATTGAAAGTCAATGACAAACTTAATAAAGTATGAAGGAGGACCATGCTTAGGGAAAAATTAATGTTTTATTTGTTGTTGTTTTGTTTGTTTGTTTTTTTAATGTTGAGTTTGAGATAGGAGAAGGATAACCAGGTGGAGATATCCTGTAGGCAGCTGTAAAATGTTCAGAGGAAGACAATCAAGATAGTGGAAGGTCTCAAGTTTGTGCTATGTGAGGATTGGTTGAAGGAACTAGGAATGTTTTACCTGAAAAAGAGAAGAATTTGGAGGTGCAGATATGGATGATAGTGCATTTCACTTATCTAAAGGGCTCTTTTGTGAGAATGTCGAGATTTAGGAATGCTGGGGAACTGGGGTGCTGAGACCCTGAAATAGCAACATGTGGGTCCTGCCCAAATGAATTTGACCCAAGCTTTCTTTCAACCAGAGACAAGCTTTATTAAAGGTCTGCCATATTAGCCAGACTCTTTGAGAATCTGAGCATCTGTGAGCTATTGGCTACATTGTAAGAATCTGAGCATCTTAATGGAAATAAGATGGACCTTATATATAGAAATACTATGGGAAGGCTCTAGGAGTAGCCAAGTAGTCTAAGAGAGAACTCCAGGGACCTGGACTGCTGGGCCAAAGGAGAAAGGAATTTAGACAGGATTAAGGGTGGGAATTGGCCTGGGGCCATAGGGAAGTAAAACAATGGAGGGCTAGGCTAGGTAACTGAGAATTGGGAGACTGGGCTCAGCCACAATAAAAGGCCAATTGATGGAATTATGACCTCAGGTGAATGTCAGAGACCTCCTTGATCAAGTGGGAGAATTCAAGGACAGTCTAAGGGTTTTCTAGGGACCATAGACAAATGGGGCCAGCACCCCTAAACCTCTAGACCTTATCAGTAGGAGGGATTCTTTTTTAGGTATGATTTATACTACTTGGACACTCAGGTACTTTCCAATTCTGAAATTCTGTTATCTGTGAATGATAAACAAGGAAAGAATATAGTTAAAGAAGAGAAGCCTTGGAAGCAGTCTATGTTTGGGTTCTGGGGGTGAGGAGCCAGTGAAGATTAGAGAAAAATACCAGTCACGTTCTTCCATTCCCTCTTAATTGATTATAATCCTACTTTTTCTTAAGGGCCCAATTCAAATCTTCCTAAATGCACCTTGCCAAAAATACCTCCCTCCTCTGCAATCTTAAAAGAATCTGCTTATATCATTTCCTGAGTACCATATTGTTTTATACCATTAGATACTTATATATGTATGTTATTTCCCCAAATACATTATAAACCCTTTAAAATGAAGTATATGTTAGATACCTTGTTATCATATACAGCACATAATAGAGGTTTAATAAATAATTGAAAATGATTTCTAATATTCTTTCTTTGAGTCCATCATTTACTTAAATGTCAATTCATTTTTGTCCTTCTAAAAAAGGTTCTAGAAACAAATGAAATATATTTGCAAAATCAGGGTGACATTTTCTAAAGTCAAGGGCAAATGCTGCTATTGAAAGTGCCAGTGAAATAGTTAAAGTAATTAATTAAAAATAGATGAATCTAGAAATATCAGATGGCAGTCATCTGTCTGAAGAACTCCTTAATGGCTATTACACATTCTGATAGTTATCCTGAATAAATGCACTGTGAATTACTTGGCTGAAAGCAGGCAATGTAAAGAGATTGTATTTCAAATGTCATATGTGTCTCTAACTTTTCACTGTTTAAAGCTGCTCCCTCAATCACAGATGTTTCCAGATCACTTGGTTTACATCTTCTTCAGTGCCATAACTAATCCCAACACATTCGTTCCACGGCACCTCATTCTTTCCAGTTTATACAGGTGGAAGAAAATTAAAATTGGATTTTATGCTGCCATTTTGTATTTAAAACAGATTTGAGAACTCTGCAAAAACCATCATTACTATGTTGATTTTTTTTTTCTCATTTCATGTCCTCCAGCCTTTAGAGTTTGCATCCCAATTTTGACACTAGTGTATAAGCCTATCCATACTGAGCCCTTACCTTGCTGTGAGTTCCATGAACTAAGCATTAGCAGAAAGTCTTTCTTTTCTATAACACAGTCAAGTTGTCTGCAAGAAATACTCTGTGAGTCTCCTACAATACTATTTTATTGTCTTTTCTGAAATGCCAAGCTTATACACATTTTTTATTACATTGCTAAACCATATATCCCTGTTCAGTCAGAGGTTTAAACATTACATATTCCAGATTGTGGTGCCCTCTGTGTTTCAAACAGCATTATGTTCTGGTACAGCTGTCACAACAAAAGCATTATACAATGCTGCACAGACATAAACCACAAACTAAAACCCTGAAAAATGCACAGGAATCAAGGACAGGCAAGTGGAAATTAGCATTGGAAACCTTGCGTGGCATCAAGATGTGTCATGTGAAGCCACTGGGGGGGGTGTCTCCTAATAGATAAATCTAAAATACAGCCTATTCCATGACACATGCTATGAAATGGAAAAAGCTACATAGAAAAAACCAGAATCTTCTAAGAACCTCACACATAGCATATTATTTTATTTTGTGGTATTGCTTTCTTCAATTTAAAAATCATGTTGCTATTGGGAATGCGTGCCGAGGTATCATCCTGAGTCCCAAGTGCCAATCATCAATGTGTGGCTTATTCTGTTATTTATGATATCTCCTTATACAAGGTGGAAAGATGCCTATCAATAACATATTTGAGAACAGTTGATTGAGTCATGATAAGTTATAAACTTGAGTCTTGCCCTTCAATTTGGCTTCTAAAAAAGGAAGCACAGAGCTAGGCAGAGACAGAGAACCAAGGACAGAGTGTTTTGTTTTGTTTTGTTTTCTTCCTAGATGGGAGCCTATGTGGCATTCAGAAACAATAAATTCAATAAACTTTTAATAAAGAGTTACTATATTTAAGACACTGTGTTAGATTTTGGAGATAGACAGGCACAAAGAAGATGGTTCCTGTCACCAAGAATATTACCATTACAAATAATAACAATTAAGGTCGACTGATGGCACAGCTTATAGGGCACTAAGTCTGGACTCAGAAAAGCCTGAGTTCAACTTCAGCCTCAGATATCTATTAGCTTTATGACCTTGATTAAATCACTTAATCTCTGTTTTACCAGAATTTTCTCAACTACAAAATGGGGATTATAATAGCACCTACCTCACAGGATTGTAAGCACATAATATTTATGTAAGCACATAGTAGAGATCCTATATTAATGTTCATTCTCTTCTCTTCCAATGATAGGAAAAATAATAATGATGATGATGATGATATGATGTTTTGAAAGTCTGCAAAGTACTATACATATGTTATCTCATTTGATCCTTGTAAGATAGGTGCAATTATTATCCTTATTAACACAATAAGTCTCTGAGACAGGATTCAGACTTAGACCTCTCTGATTCCATGTCTAGTAATCGACATATAGGGGAAACATATACCTAGATAATTATAAAAAGTATATTAGAGACACAGACAGAGAGAGAGAGAGAGAGAGGGAGGGAGGGAGGGAGAGAGAGGGAGAGGGAGAGAGAGAGAGAGAGAAAGAGAGAGAGAGAGAGAAATACTAACAATCAAAACAATTGGCCACAGACCACAAAGCAGGTTGGAACAACTATGAGATTTGAAGGAAACAATATTTTGTGAGGCAGATACAAAGAGGAAGTCTGTTCTAGGCATGAGACATGGCAAGCTTCCTGTACCAGATGAGAAATTCCTAAACAATACTGAATTGCTAGCCTTCACTTTCTATAGAAAAGATGAGAAGTTCCTAGACAAGCATCAATTCTTGGACTATGCCAAGGATTTCCTGTGTCATACCAATCTTGAGGACAAGATCTGATGAAAAAAGAAAAAAGTATATAGAGGCATAAAACTAGTTCCTGCCCTGTATTAGAACAATGACTTGTGTGGACAATCCACATATGGGGGAAGGGAAGGAACACTACTGATCCCAGGTTCTTTTCTAATTTAGGGGGAGGGGGTCCCAATTAAGGGAGTATTCTAAGTATGAAGGACAACATAAGTTACTGGGACTCACCACAGGAGTGGGTGGCTTGGTCCTTTAGCAATTCTGATTTTTTTCCTGTTGAAAGGGTGGCTCCATTCAAGGGTAGTTCTTAGAGGCCCACTAGAGGGACAATGAGAATTATCTTCATGATTTATGGGCCTGAGTGGAAATTCTTTCTTTTATTTTAATAGGAAAAAAAAACCTGATGTATTGTGCTTACAAGTGAGTTGAACCATCTTTTGCCCTTACCTAATCAAGAGCTAGACTGTAATGATCCTGTTCCTAAAGGACAATCTAAATGGAGAAGAAAATATAACTAATTCTAATATTCCCAGGTGAAATTCTGATTGGTGGCATGAGCCAAAGAGAATAATTTGTGAAATACTCTTACCCCAATCACCTCCCCCACCAAAAAAAATGAATTCTGGATGTCTCCCTGTATAATGTAAGCTCTCTGAGGGTGTGAAGTGTTTCACTTGTGCCTCTGTATACTCAAGCCATTAGTGCCTGACATAGAGAAAACTTCCAGGTGAGGAATGCAAATCTATCAATGCAAATCAGGATGTTCTCTGCTACTTAGAGTCTTAGACAGTTGTCTCTAGCAAAGTGACTTTCCCAGGGTCAAACAGCTATATGTATTATAGGTAGGACTTGAAGCCAGGTCTTCCAGGGTTCAAGGATGCCTCTCTATTCATGCTCACAGTGAATATGCCTGACACAATAGGAACTTAATCCATGTTTATTGATTAATCTAAATCAACTTTTTTTTTTTCAGAAAAAGGAAACAGCAAGGTTTAATGAGGACAGCTATCTTCATGATTTATGGACTTGATACAAATCCCTTTCTTTTGTTTAAAAAAGAAAAAAATACCTTTTGATTAAAGTGTTTAAATGACTTACCCCAAATCACATGTGTTTAGTTTGTGAGAAAGCCAAGCCTAGAATTGAGGTCAGGTCTCCTGACTTCTAGTCTTGTGTACATTTCACTACAACAAAAATTGCCTCAATATGAATAGCTCTCACAGGAAAAAAGAGCGTGTGTGTCTGTCAAAATGGATATAATTCAGTTCATTTTCCTCACATGCAAAATTCCATTTCCAGTATTTGCCTCTGCACTAGCTGTCCCCATGCTTGGAAAGTTCTTCCTGACATATGTTGTTGTTAAGTCGTTTTTCAGTTGTTTTTGACTCTCCATGACCTCATCTGGGGTTTTCTTGGCGGAGAAAATGGAGTGGTTTGCCGTTTCCTTCTCCAGCTCATTTTACAGATGATGAAACTGAGGTAAGCAGGGCTAAGTGACTTGCCCAGAGTCACACAGCTAGTAAGTGTCTGAGGCCAGATTTAAAATCAGGAAGATGAATTTTCCTAACTTGATACCAAGTACCCTATCTACTGTGCCACATAGCTGCCCACCTGGCACATAATAGGTGCTTAATAAATGTTGATTAATTGATTGATTCTCCTTCCTTACTTCTACCTGTTAGTTTCCCTGGCTTCTTTCAAGACTGGGTTCAGATCCTACCCTGTGTAGGAGGCCTTTGCAAATTCCCCCACATGCTAGTACTTTCTTCTCTGTGATTACCTTCCATTTACTCTATATATATTTTGTATTTATCTAGTTATTTTCTTGTTGTCTTCCCCATTAGATGTGAATTCCTTGAGGGCCAGGTTTGATTTTGGCTCTCTTTTTATCCCTAGTGTTTAGCACAGTGCCTGGCACAAGTAATCACTTAATAAATGTGTGTTAACTGACTCCAGCAATATGTCCACTTTTTGATCATTAAACAAGCATATCACATTGATTGTACTAAAAGTGAAATTAAGTTTGTTGAGAGTCAAAAAACTGTGTAATTCTTAGCAATGCCTGTCCATTTCTTCACCATTCTGCCACCCTTGCTACAGACATGGAATATGGTAGTAGTACACAGGTCTGAGAACCACTGTTTATGTTTTCTTGTTTTCTGAATTGCAGAGACCAGAAAAAGTTTTATCATCAAGTGTCCAGACTCCTGGTGATATGCATCTCTGTGATAAGCTAAGCTGGTCCTCTGAAGATTAATTTTATCTGCTCCCAAGGTAAAAATTAATAATGTATTTTATACAGAACTTTACATGTTATTTCATTTGATCATCACAACAACCCTGTGAGCTAAGTGTTATTATTATTCCCTTTTTACAATGAGGAAATTGAGGCTGAGTTAATTGAAATGACTTGCCCACGCTCCAACAACTAGTAATTATCTGAGTCAGGATTCAAACTCCTATCTTTTTGATTCCAAGTTCAAAACTCTATCCACTCTGTCACTTACCTGTCATATTCAGAATAAATCTCAATTGAACATCTTCTTATAAATAATACATTTGATCTAATTTATCCATTACTTTTTAAGATGCCATGTTTTATAACTGGTCCCTTTTGCAGTCTTGACAGAAACATGGATTAGAATTGGAAGGGACCATAGAGGTTATGTAATTATAGATCAGAGATTATAGCCTGAAGGAATCTTAGGGGACATCTAGTCCAAACTCCTTATTTTAAAGCTGATGAAACTGAAACCAAAGAGAGGTAAGAAATCTTTTAGAGGTCATATAGATCATTTGTGACAGAGTTGTGATTTGAACAGCTGTTTCTCTGCCCCTCCTCTATCATCTCACTGAACCAAGTTGCTTCTCAACCTCCTCCCTTTATAAATAAATAAACTAATTCCCAGAAAGGTAAACTACCATGCTCAAAGCCACACAACTAATTAATTTTGGAACAAGGATAAGAACCCAAGTCTCATGACTCTTAGTCCCTAGTTCTTTCCATTATACCATACACAAATATACATTTTATACTTTAATATAAATATATATTTTTTAATTTTAGAATTCTGACATTTATTCTTATATTTGGGAATTTGTTATTGTTACGATCTATGATTTTAAAATTAAAAGGTCTGATTTTCAAGTCATTTTTTGAGAACAATTCAGATAATCCTGATAAAGGCAGATAATTTTGGACAGGTATTTTTGGGGGAGAGAAACTGTATGGTAGAGAAATGCTCTTTCCTCCTCCTTTTTCTTTTCTTTCTTTTTTCTTTTTTTTTTGGTGAGGCAGTGGGGGTTAAGTGACTTACCCAGGGTCACACAGCTAGAAAGTGTCAAGTGTCTGAGGCCGGATTTGAACTCAAGTGCTCCGAACTTCAAGGTTGGAGCTTTATCCACTGTGCCATTTAGCTGCCCTTCCCCACCCCTTTTCCTGTGAGAGCTGTTCATATTGAGGCAATTTTTGTTGTAGTGAAATGTACACAAGACTAGAAGTCAGGAGACCTGACCTCAATTCTAGGCTTGGCTTTCTCACAAACTAAACACATGTGATTTGGGGTAAGTCATTTAAACACTTTAATCAAAAGGTATTTTTTTCTTTTTTAAACAAAAGAAAGGGATTTGTATCAAGTCCATAAATCATGAAGATAGCTGTCCTCATTAAACCTTGCTGTTTCCTTTTTCTGAAAAAAAAAAAAAGTTGATTTAGATTAATCAATAAACATGGATTAAGTTCCTATTGTGTCAGGCATATTCACTGTGAGCATGAATAGAGAGGCATCCTTGAACCCTGGAAGACCTGGCTTCAAGTCCTACCTATAATACATATAGCTGTTTGACCCTGGGAAAGTCACTTTGCTAGAGACAACTGTCTAAGACTCTAAGTAGCAGAGAACATCCTGATTTGCATTGATAGATTTGCATTCCTCACCTGGAAGTTTTCTCTATGTCAGGCACTAATGGCTTGAGTATACAGAGGCACAAGTGAAACACTTCACACCCTCAGAGAGCTTACATTATACAGGAAGACATCCAGAATTCATTTTTTTTGGTGGGGGAGGTGATTGGGGTAAGAGTATTTCACAAATTATTCTCTTTGGCTCATGCCATCAATCAGACTTTCACCTGGGAATATCAGAATTAGTTATATTTTCTTCTCCATTCAGATTGTCCTCTAGGAACAGGATCATTACAGTCTAGCTATAAATGAAACCAAAAGAAGGAAGGAAGTTGGAACTAAGGAAATGGATGGCTCACAAGTACCACTTGGAGGTGTAAAGAAAAAAATAATACTTTTCTGTGTACTGAAAAGTTACAAGAAATATTATTTCATGGAATATCTGATTATCATTATTTTAGTCTAGTAATATTTGCAAAATTATCAGCATGAAATTAATTTTAACCTACATACCAACATGATCTGCTGAGGACAAAGTAATATTTGATGAAGAATTTAAAACATTCCTCCAAATTAAATCAATATACATTCTGATATGTAGTGATTTCAGTGCAAAGGTTGAAAAAATGTGGGATTAAGGGAAAATATTTGGAAAAGCATGATTCTTGGAAAGAAATAAGAAAAGTCAGATTTGTTGATTATTCAAAATCCTCATGCCACTTTATCATAAACACTTTTTTCAAGAAAAGAATCAGTTAATATTGGATATGTTGAGCAATAAAAAAACCACAAAGAAAACAATTTCTCCATATTTTAAAAGACAGAACATAAGAGTTACTCCCAAATCAGCCTTCTCTGAAATGTAAGACCACAGACTTATCTGAGCTAAGATTAGAATTTATAATAAACAAGAATAAAGAATAGCAATGACAAAAAGTGATATGGCATACAATTAGAATTTAGCACTGAATTATTTAAACAAGTTACTGAAACTTAAAAACTGAGAAATAGATAACAGAAAGAATGATGGCACCTACTATAATAATTTTATTAAGAAGTTAATCCCATGTCATGTAATTGCTACAATAAGAAGATTAAAAAAGCCCAGAAATTATCTTATCAACAAATATATGACTTACTCACAAATGGAGAGTTGTCTGCTAAGGGGCACAAGGGAACAGAATATAAACTAATCTGTAAAATCTTATGAAAAAAGGATGATGGGTGATTATGAGCAATATCATCTCATAAAGCAGAGAGAAGCACTGGAGAGAAAATCCAGTTTAAATGAAGTTTGGCAAGAAAGCCTACTAAGCAAAATCATCTTATGAACATTTAAAGATGAATACAGAAAGACAGTCACAAAAAAATGAAAAAAATTGCAAAAATTATTAAGACTCTTTTCACCATTAAGGATAGTAGAATCATTACACTTGTACCTTAATATCTTAGTCCCTGGTATTCTTACAGAGGAAAAAGAAATGACGCTAAAGAGAACAGAGATAGGGAAAGCAGACAGATTGGATCAAGCATACATAGAGGAGATCCTTGCTGGAGGTTATACAACTTGAGAGCCCTAAGGGACAGATATTTAAGGCATTTGAAGGAGGGAAAGACACTAAGGATGGTGGGGTGGCAGCGACCTTGAATGTTATTAATTCCAAAAAACATGACCAAAGAAACACCAAAAACTACTTCTCTATATACCGATTATCTCATCTAAAAGATCTTTGTAGTCAATTTTTTACCTCAATTAATAGGAAACAAATAAATTTTCATAAACAGTATTCAACAATATTATAGAAGCACCTACTAAGTACCAGACACTAAGTAAATGTCGGGGATACAATAAAAAGAGACAAAAGACTGTCGCTGCCCACAAGGAACTTACCATCTGATATGGAAGACAACATGCAACCAAATGTAAAGCAGACTTTATACAGTAGAAATGGAAAACAATTAAAAGAAGGAAGGCACTAGAATTAAAAGGGGTTAAAGAAGATTTCCAGTAAAAATGGAGTTATAGTTGAGACTTAAATAAAGCCAGGGAGGTCAGTGGGAAGTACAAAGAAGGAGAAGAGAGAATTCCAGGTACGGGAGGCAATCAAAAGAAAAATGATGGGAGCTGAGAGATGGAGTATCTTGTTTGTGGAACAGTCAAGAGGCCAGTGTCATTTGACTGAAGAGTGAAGACCAAAAAGATGGAGGAAGACAAGGTTATGAAGGGTTTTGAATAACAAAAGATAATTTCATATTTGACCCTGGAGGCAACAGAGACCCACTGGCGTTTACTGAGTAAGAGAGTGACATGATTGGACCTAGGCTTTGGGAAATCATTTGAGTGGCTGAATGGAGAGTGGTAATCCATTGGTTAGGGAGTGGCTGAGCCAGGCAGTTACACCTGCAGGCTACTATAACAGTCTAGGCATGAGGTGATGAGGGCTTGTACCAGAGTGGTACCAGTGACAGAAGAGAGAAGAAAGGGTATTTAAAAGACATTACAAACGTGAAATTGACACACAGTCTTTGGCAACTGATCAGATATGGATGGTGAGAGGCAGTGAGGAGACCAGGATGACTCCTATGTTGTGAACCTAAGGGCTGGGAGAATGGTGACCATATCATTAACAATTCATAATTGACTGAAAGCTATAGAGAATATAAGGTCACATTGTATTTATTGTTTGTTGATTGGGGGGGGAGGGATGTATTCTATTTAGTAAGTAAAACAAAACATTACCTTACAGCCTCTTTTATAATATCTCCCATCCATAAACAAAAATCACTGAAGACACTAGTGTTAATATATGGCAGAGAGATATGAAATATGACTGTCCACAAAAACTAAAGGTGAGCAACACAGAAAGAACAATGGAAAGGTTCTTGATGAGTGTCTGCTGTCTGCAAAACATGGCCAAGACTCCATGGAAGAACAAGAGTCAAGGATTTTTTTTTTTATGTATAATAATAAAAAAAAAGAATAGTCTGGTCACATGGTAAGAACAAGAGATGAAAAGTAGATGGCCAGTACAGTCCTCAGGTGTCTTTGTGACATGGGAGAAAGAGAGAAAGACCGCTAGCATGTTGTGTGGACCCCTGTGGAAAACTTTTGGGAGGATGTGGATGAAAGTCATATGAGATTGGTTCGCATGGATGGGTTGCCATCTACATCACAGGTAGAAATCCCTGAATATGTTAGATAATAGATCCATTAGAGGATCTAAATAACAATGCAGACTCTATTACATTGGCTATTGTGTGAAACTGAAAGAAAAAAGTGAAGAAAAGAAACACCATTTCTCAATGATATGATTGGAAACTTTCTTCACTGATACAGATCATATTTTGTCTGTAACTTATACAGTGGATAGTTTCCTGGGGCACCGAGAAGTTAAAGTGAGTTGCCCAAAGTCATGCTGCCAGTGTGTGTACAGGAAAAATTTTAATCCGGGTCTTTCTGCCTTTAATGATTATCTATTTATTATGCCATACCGCCTCACTAGTTCATATATACATGTCAGGGCTGCTTCTACTTTGAATAATAGAAGCATATATCTTTATTTGTCTTCAAGATATTAAGAATCTCTAATATCACAGTTTTGGATACTCTTTCCACTAATACAAATTGCAACCTACCACTAAGTAGCTGATAGTCTTGGGAGAGTTGAAAAACTAAGGAGGGGAAAACTTTCAATAAATAAAAATGGGAAATGAGCACGATCTGATTAATTTCTTTATTATTTATTTCACAAAAATTTAGACTACTTGACTTCATACATTTTACACTCAATCAGCAAACTATATCTAAGCAAAATAGATCACTTATTTTCCTACTAAATGTAGTGACACATTTTAATAGTAATATATTCAAAAATGTATATGTATATATGCACACATATATACATGCATGTAAATATATGTATATAAACATATACCTTTCCTGCCACAATGAATATTATCAAGATGGTGCTTGCATACACATACACACACACTCACCTATTTTTATACATAATACAGTATACCATCTTGGTGAGAAAATTTATTATAGTAGAAAACCTATGTTAACATATATGTATCCTCACATGTATATAATTTTGGTAATCATATTTATGAGCTGGGTAATATACTCATATATGCTGATCACCATTATCATATTTTTATAGTACATATAATGGTGCTTTGTAGTTTATAAAAGTTTCTCTAATCGATCATATGAGCTAAGTAATGTGATTATTATGTCCATTGTACAGTTAAAGAATCTTAGCAAACTAAAGTGACTTGTAGTCACATGATTAGTTTCCTCGGACCTTTATCCAATTTAAAATGTATGGTTTAAGTTTTTTTTTTCTTTTTAAAGAACTAGCTTCCAAATAGAATCATTTAAAAATCACAATTATTTCTTTATTATTGTTTGGGGTTTGAGAGCCCCTGTGATATGGTGGATAGATAGTATATCTTAGAGAAGGAAGATCTGGTTTCAAGTTTGACCTCTGACATTGAATATGTCACCCAGGGCAAATCACCCAACTACTTAGTGCCTCAGGAAACTCTAAGACTATAAATTGCACAACATGAACTGTTTTGCCCTAGTAGAAGAGATTTCCTGACTAACAATTCTTGATACCAACGAAAACAAAAGTTGGGTATAGAATTGTATTTTTAAAAAATAATGTTTCTAAAGATACTGGAAAATGAAACCTCAATTTTCTTTAATCTTTCAGTTATCATGTATATTCACATAAATTGTTTTATTTTACATTTGTACTTAACCCAAAGGTTATGTTATGTTGCAGAAGACTTTAATACTATTTATCTTTTTCTCCTGTATAGAGATAAGCAATGAAAAATAGGAAAACATCCACGTAATAGAATGACAGAAGTTACAGGTTACTAAAGCTGTATATGCACATTTAAAAATATCTGTAAGGTCAGAATTTTATTGCTTTTGGCCAAAGATCATTGTAAGATATACAGAATAAAGAAAGTAAAGACAGGAACTCTAAGCTAACATCAGCAGAAAAATCCCCTTTTTGGTGAAGCTCTTAATCAGAAGTTTTATTTCACACTATTGCACAAACTGAAGCTATTTAGTGAGGTTCTTGGTAAAATCCAAGCTATAGAAAATATAATTTTTGCAATTCTAACTGATTTGCTTAAAAAGGATATTTGAGGAGTGCATATTGCAATGGATGTTATAACTTGACACTGTTTTGTATTTCTTTGCAAAATAGGAAATAATTTTATCTTGTGTTAAGGAATGATAAATTTTATGTGCAAGGTATTGACCTGTTTGAGAACAGAAACTGGAACAGTACAATTTACAAAAGGATTAGACGTGTACCCAAAATTGGAGGGTTATATTTGTAAACATTTCCAAAATTGTGCTTTACACTTGGGAATTCTACTATTAAAAAAAAAAAAAAGCTACACTTGGATAACACATATTTTCTACTGAGGAACTTTTAAAGTTCCAGGTAAGTCAATTTTCTGATTTTTTTATTTTGCAAAAAGAAGCCAAGTTCTACCTATCTTATCAATAGGATAGGATTCTAATCATGATAATACCATCAAATCTGTTCTTATTGCTGAATTTGCTATAACCAAGTATATCATAAATGGGATAATGTAGTTTCTGCTTTTAAAAGAAATGTATTTATTCATATGTTTTTTATAACCTGGATTTCCCCCCATAGCATTGAAACTATTTTATAAGATGGCATTTTTGTACTTTCTGTAGTACTTCTGTACATAAGTAGTAACTTCTGTAGTTCAATAAACTATTATTGAACTTAATAAATTTGATGATAATAGTAAAAAAGGCAACAAATTAAAAAAACCCACTTACAAAAACATGTTTACAAATATTTTAAAATTTTATTTAATACAGACTCTACCTAAATTTTTGAATACCTAAATGACAGCAAGACTATTATAGGAAGAAATGTAAATGTCTAACTGACTTTTCCTTTCTATCCTGCAATTCTAATGATCTTTTATTCAAAATGATTGATAACTTTTTAGGATAGGCTCCACTTTACTACATGCAGATTTTTGTTAAAAAGAAGGGGAAAGGGAGATTCAAAAAGGAATTGCAAACACAAGAACCTGGGAGAAAGTTTCTGGCTTAGTACAAAAATCCATCAAAACTGATGTAATCTAGGCATATCTGGGCATTCCTAGTTGGACTAACATGGGGGGCCTTTGGAACCTGTCCAGATTACCTACTATGGAGGCCTTTTTTTGCCCCTTACCATATTGGTGGGAGTAGCCACCTTTGATTCACAAGATTAAACTGTGTTGCCTTTTTTTAAGCCACCCTCTTTTTGCTATATTCTTTCTGCCACACTAATCATAGCAATCTAGTAAGAGGGAAGAATATTCTTTCTCCTGCTCCCTCTCTTTCCCCCAGCTCCTCAGAGAAATGAGTTTGGTGCTGTTTATTGAAGCAATCCCTACTGGACCAGAGTTTGAGTTATGGCACCCTAGGGACCAGAATTGCAGCCAAGGTAGTGTAGCCAGCCAGCCCTGCATGGAAGATCTGAGAAGCCAGGGGGCCTGGGGCTTAAGCCTGAGAAGGGATTTGAACTCAGAACTGGGACTGTGCTTTACAGGAACTGAAACAAGACATGAACCTAATTACCTTCCCCTTTCCAGAGACTGAAGTGGAGCAAGGGGTGAACGAGGTTATGCCCCCCATGTGCTGAAGGCGTAAGTTTGTATATTTGTGATTATACCTTCTGAAGTAAATATTTCTGTGTTAAGGCTTTTGTGACTATCAGTGACTACATGAAACTGGGATACAGGGGACAACTCCCTACAATTAAGGGAACAACATCAGTGGAGGCTGGAGTCATTTGCAGAGAACCAAAATACCACTTAGTCCCCTTAAAGGTTACTGGAGAACCCTAGAGAATGAGTGAAATATAACCTCCTGCCCTTCAAGGGTGTGGGGGAGGGGGGGAGGGGAGAAATTAGTATTACACTAGTATTTACACATTGCTAAGATACAACTATGCAATAAGATACAGGTGTGTAAGAACCAGATTTGTTAGCAACACTTTGAAACTGCCCAATATCCCTGCCAGATTTGTTAGCAACAGATATAAACACATCAGCCTTAATACAGCAATATTTACTTCAGAAGGCATAATCACAAATATACAAACTTATGCCTTCAGCACCTGGGATTTTAATCTCTTCCTAGACCCTTGGGTATACTTTAATATGAGAATGGAGAGAGGGAGAAAGGAAGAGAGAGGGGGAGAGAGAGAGGGAGAGAGAGAAGCTAATTATCACTGTTGCTTTGCTCATCAGAGAGGAATTGAGTTGCTTTGTTAAATAAATATGGCTACTAGAAAAGAGAGACACAGCATAGCAAATTAAATTAATTATGTAATATTTTGACTTCCTTCAGGAAAATCATGCATTGACATTTCTGAAGACTAGATATGTTTCTCCCATTAAAAATCCTTCAAAAAAAATCCTTCAACCAGTGTTGCTAACTCTTCCAAAGTATTTAAAGATGAAAGCCCTGAAAATCTGTTTTCACAAAGTAGAAAGCCAACTCATTAGGGAATACCCAATTATGGATGGTAAAGAATAACAAGAGGAACACATTTAATTTTGACTAAATCCATTTCCATCATATATGAATTTCATCATCCATTCAGTAAATAATCTGATAAGCATAAGTGCACAAGACCTGCAGACATAGAACACAGTTATAATACAAAACACTGACAATGAACAATTAGAGTGGTGAATAATGGATCCATTTTCTCAGTCTTGCTTAAAGTCCCAGGAAATAAAACCTAGTGCCCATATCGTCTTTAAATAAGAGCAACAATGAAATTCATACCTAAATATAATAGGTAAATATCATGCTTCAAGAGTATTCATTGCAAAACTATATGAAAAAAAGAAAATTACACAATTCTAAGCAAGTGCATCCATATAAAAAAAAATTTAGCATTGTAGAAGTACTTTTGTTCAACCTCAGGAAAAAGAAAAAAGATTGTACAGGGAAACAGGTGCACATTCTCATCCAAGAAAAAACATTCCCTCAGACAACTTCTTTTTAATATACATTTCATCCCTTTGTTCTCTCTCCTTTAATATTCTTTATGACTAAGAGACACTATGAGGTGACTGGAGAAAAGTACTAAGATTCGGGATAACTGGATTCCAATCTCAATTCCAAAGCTCTGTGACCTCATGCAAATAACAGGATATTTCTAACTATGACTTCTCTCACCTACAAAGTAGAGATTAAAAAGATTTTAATTATGAATCTAATGTGATTGTTGTGAGGATCAAATGCTATTAACAACAATAACTACTTCCAATCCCAACCATCCTCTATGTCATGGGGGTGAGAAAGGAACATAGGGAGGCAACAGCAAAGTACTGGAATACCAGCCAGTTTGACAGATACGTGGAACTCTGCATTCCCTGTGATTTCTATGGTAATGATGAAAGGCTGGCAAGAACTCTGAAATGTTGGCCATTTTGCCTCAGGTAATGTGACTGATTGGGTTAGCACCCCTGCCAATATAGTATGCAACCAGTTATGAATCTGAGAAATAGATGGAACGGTATAGACTCAAAGTCTTGCAACCCTACTTAGAACTGTTCTCATGATCAGCTTGACAATTACTAGAGTAGAGCTCGTTCATGTCCTAGAGCACAATCATTGCAAGATATATCACAACAAATGAGAAATAGTAGCACCTTACCTGCTAGAGATGCTTCCGTGCAGAGATCTCTATTCACAAAAGCAGTCAAGTCATGAATGTTCATGAAATAACTTGTAGGTAGAAATGATTTTATTGTGAAACAGGACTATTCATAAAATAATTAGTAGATCTTGCTTATTCATTGGTAAAAGCTTTACAATCCTTTTTTCTTCTTCTAAATGATATTCTTAGTCCTGAGTTACAAAACAAGGTATTACAAATCAATACAGGGTGATTATAAAAAATAAATTCATTATTAAGCTCTGGTTAGCTGAAATAAGAATGGAAATTAGGAAGGTATTATAATTTCTTATGGAAAAGCTCAAGAATGTTAAGTCACTTAGAATCTACACTTAACACAAACTCCAGAAGTTCTAATAATGAAATGTATGGCAAAAATAATGCCAATGTATCACATGATTTTAAAATTGAAATGGGTATACTTACACTGGAATTGCCAAAAAAAGTCCTTTTTAGTCTGATGGTACAATTCAGCTTACCAACCAATTATACTAAAACAGATAAATTTTTAAAAATGACACTTTCTATCACCACCATCTATTACAATCATGAACAAATGCATTCCCTCATGATGTTTGACAATGTACAAAATATATCAGCATATACTACAGCTGTTGCCATGGTATGGACTATAAGAAGAAAGGTAGGGTTTTATATAATATTCTAAGAACAGTTATCAGGCATAGTCATGGGAGAACCATGTTGAAAAAAAACTATAAAATAAAGGGACAGGTCCTAGAGTTAGAAAACTTGGATTCAAATCACACCTCTTATGCTCACTTACCTGTGTGACACTGGCAAGCCACTTAACCTCCATGGATCTTGGTTTCTTCATTTCTAAAATGAAAGGATTAGACTAAATTTACCTTAACATTTCTACCATTTCTAGATCTATGATCCTACGTCCAAAGGATGACACTAGAAGGTTGTATTCATATGTACAGTAAACCATAAGAACACCATATTACGCAATTAAAGGCAGTAATAAAGAAACATAAATCCAGTAAATAAAGGTATATTACACATTACTGATGCCCTTAATCAACAACTAAAAGCAAAAAGTCAAAAGTTAAAGTAATACATTGAGTCAAAACAGTGCAATAAAATGAATAATTCAATATTAATTTTAACATATATAATACAGAACACAGGTTTGAACTTTGAAAATATGTACTTCAATAACTATTTTCAAGATAATTTTTCTTGTAATCACAGATCATTTATTTTATGCATTTAAAATTATTCTGAGAAGGGGTCTGTCTGTATGATTAACCAGACTAATGAAGGGGTCCATGACACTAAAATGTTTAAGAAACCCTGCTGTAGAAGTATGAGAAGCAAAGTGATTATAGGACAATGAGCACCTCAGAAGGGGGAGAATGTGAAATTTTTCTGGGCATCTATATGGTCAAAAGAAGAACAGAAATGGAATCTGGATCATGTATAATGCAGAAAACTTGCAAATTGTTAGTATGATGATTGACAAGACATTTAAGTTAAGAGAAGTGACAAACTCCAGCTTCTTCACAAACCTGAAAAGCAGGAGGTGTGAATCAGATCCATAATTTTTGGTTCAAATAATTCTCAGTGCCACATCAATCACTCTCAAAGCACTTTCCCAGCTTCCTGTTGGAAGCAAATCTGATCCCAACTTTCTTAACAGAAGGGATCACAAGCTTATTAGCAAAAGTTGAGAACATCAGTGACCCATCCAAACATAGGCCATTAATTGTTTGTGTACTGCATTCAAAGCTTACATTGTGCAAAAAAAAAACAAAAAACAAAACCCACTTAAAAGAAAACAAGACATGATCATACACTTGAATCATACACTAGAACCTCGGCATCATTTACAGCCTAACAAAAAATTTCCTTAATATAAATCTAAAAATATACATGAGAATTCCACAAACTGTGCCTTGTTGTTGTTTTTCAGTTGTTTCAGTCATATCCGACTCTTTGTTACTCCATGTGGGGTTTTCTTGGCAAAGATACTGGAGTGGTTTGCTGTTTCCTTCTCCAAACTGTACTTTAACAAGGCAATAATAACAGATTGTTGCTCAAAACCAATCTGACGTTGCACTGATACATATAAATTTAAGAATAACATTTTAAATAAATATCACCATGCCAAATTTCAGTCTCCAAATTAAATAGAACTTAAAGTTTTAAAGACCTAACTGAACAAATCAAAATCATATTAGCAACTTAGTATCCAGGTGGGTCAGTAGATAAAGTGACGAACCTAGAATCTGGAAGATCAGATTTCCAATCCCAGACATTTGTTAACTAAGTGACCCTGGGAAAATCATCTAACTTTTCTGTTTGTCTCAGTTTTCCTCATCTATGAAATGGGGATTAAAAACTGCACCTATGTCTGAGGGTTGTTGCAGTGATCAAGAGATAATAATAACACAACATTTTGCAAACCTTGAATCACTATATAAATGATAGCTATTATATGGGAATAGGACAAGATAAATAAATAAATAAATACACATACATACACACACACACACACACACACGTCATCCTGTTATCTTGTCTGTCATTGGATTTGGCCTGAAGAAAATTCCTGTAAGTCGATACTTACTATTTGTATGATACTACCTATTTTAAGTAAGTCACAACTCTCCAGGACTTATTTACCAAGTCGTAGATATTGCGCAGAAGGTGGTGTTTCCACCGTGGGAATGCTATAAGAGTTTCTTAAACTAATGAAACCACAGATGCTTCATTTATTTGTATCTGAATAAGAATAGCACAAAATAAGAAAGCAGAAAGGGTTACTGCTGCACTGGTGGAGGGAATACCTATGCCAATAACCTCATGTATCCATCAAATTACTGATATGTTTATAACCTTAAACTAGTTTTAGTAGTTCAAATGTCCTCCAGAATATTTTTTCATCACAATGCACCCAGTATTTTGGAAATAAATGATGCTCATAATACAATATTATATCAGACCCTAACATATTTGACATTATTTTAAATTCCTACACAAACATCTTAGGACTGTACTTATCCTTATTGATACATATCCCTCTATATCTATCTGTCCTAACCCTGTTCCATAATGCAAATCAACAAGTAAGTGTTTACTACACACTGTGTACCCGACATTATCCTAGGCACTGACACCATCAATACAAAAAGGTGACAATCACAGCCTCAAGGCACTTGTATTCTACTAGTGGTTATTTATTTTGATTTATATACTGTTAACACAAAGAACATAAGGTCATTAAGAATTTATATATACTATGAATGTTTTGTTGATAGATAGCTTGTCAATGTATTTACTGTTTTTCTATATATCTACTATCTACTTTAAATTCTAAGCTACAAGGTTTATATTATCTGCCTTGTATAATTCCAAACACAGTATTAGGTATGATATATGTGAAGGGAAGGAAATAAACATTTGTATATCATCTACTATGTGCCAGGCATTGTATTAAGTGCCTTTTGCAAATAGTATCTCATTTGATCCTCACAACAACCTTGTAAGGTAGGTGCTATTATTACCCCATTTGACTAATAAGGAAACTGAGCCAAACAGAGGTTAAATGACTTGCCCCGGGTCACAGAGCTAGTAAGTGTCTGAAAGTGGATTTGAACTTGAGCCTTTGTGACTGCTCTGTACCATCAGCTGCGAAATGCTGGGCACTTTGCAAAGCACCTTTGTAAGACGCTAATGATATTTGAAACATTCTATTTAATTTATGACCATTAGTCATATTCTATCAAAATCAGCAATAATTTTCCTTCCAACCTAGTAACTTTTCTTTCTTTGACCAACACCTTGCACTGTCATTTACTTATAGTAGGACAATTTTATATATTTGATCTCTTGAGTTAATGGATACATCAAAGAATTATTTCATTAATATGGATAAACTTTTCACAGTCAAATATCACCACCCACTAATTGATGCCCACTCACCTTTTGTCATTCTGCTAGGGTAAAAGAGTAACAAAGGCACTATATCTGAAGTCAGAAGATAATGGAATTGTATTGTATCTCTGCCATGTAGCTATGTTACTTTACTTAGACTAGTCCCTTAGTCTTTCTAGGCCTCTGTTTCTCATCAGGAAAACAATATAATTGGGCTAAATGATCCCTAAGGTCCCTTTATGCTCAAATCCCATAATTTGGTCCATTCATGAATCATCTATAGACAATGCCTCTAATGTATTAGAGGGCTTCCTTTGGTTCTTCATCTATTTTATTAAAGTTCAATAAAGCATTTGACACATACATGTACTATAACTTGATTTTTGCTGTATGATGATCACCCCTACCTCCTTTTCTAATCACATATTTCTGGGAGACATCTTGTATATTAAATCTAAAATATAAATCTAAAATGCAAATCATCTCTGGAAACATGCTTCTGTCTACTTATATCCAACCCTGTTTCCTTCTATTGTTCTTTCGGTCACTTACAAAATTGATTCTTATGAAATTACTGTATTAAATTATTCACTACCAAGTGAACTGTGGCGTCAAAAAGATGGGTTTTTCTGTTAAGGTTATGTTCATGATCATTGAAAATGCCCAAATTTAACTAACCAGATTTGATCCAGCTCCTTTCTCCTTTTGTAATGCAAAGTGCATATGTAAAATTGATTTAAACAAAATGGAATTGCTAGTCCAAAATTAACGTACTTATTTTCACTACATCTTCCTATTCAACTCTGAGCCTAGGACATTGCCTCCTGGCCATGCCTATGTGACCTAAATGTATTGATGACTTTACTAACTACAAGGCCCATTTAAATGTATGTTACAATCTAGTCAATGGACTTTATTTATTAAATTAATTTATCCTACTCGGATTTTGATTTTGATTCCTTCGGAGTGACTATGGAGCAAGCAGGCTATGTAATGTTTCAAGGTTCAGTACAAATTGCACCATGACATCCACAAATATATCTAGTTTTAAAAGGTAAAATATTTTTCCAACCTTTAGCTTCTTTCATCAAGAAGGGACAGAAATGATACATCAGTACCTAGAAAAGCCAAGACAACTTTTTGAAGCATGGAAAGGTTGTGGCCTTTCAGAGGAGGCTAGTAACAAGAAGGTTATTACTCTCTTTCATTTCTAAGACTCTGTTCCAAATTCAAAGGAACTAAAAAGGTTAGTCACTTATGAACATCTCTAACTTCTTCACTTGCATCCTGTCAAAGATAGGTGATAAGTGGGGTAAAATCAGTGTCAGGTATGACTCCATGTGCACAGAGAATATAATTTTAAGTGTCAAGTTTTGTTTTTTTTAATAGAGAATTTGGTTCTTTCAAGACTAGGTACGGGTTTTAACAGTGTGTTAGCAAGATATATTCAGTACAGTATGTGCCTTGTACAGTTCTAAGGGTCAGTTGATAAAGGTGGAAGGTGAAAAAAGGTCAGAATATGAAGAATGGCAATCCTTTGTTCCTAGTCTCTAGGAAAGCAGATTTCAATTCCAAATAATTTTAAAACTACAAGAGTTATCCCTATTTGTTAAACGATGCAATCTCTATGATGCTCTAAAATGAAACCAAAACATTAATGTTCTGTCCATCTAACAAATTAATGATTCTCAAAGTAGCTCAAGTTATGGTAACATTATATATATATATATATGTATATATATAATATAGCATTATTATAACCATATATATAAAATATGGCATCATTATAACCATAAAATTATAGACTTCTCAAGCTGGAAGAGACCTTTAAAATCATTATTTTCATTATGTAGATAAGGAAATGGAAACTTAGAGATGCTTAGTGACTTGTCCAAAGTCATAATGGCAGAAGTAAGAAATAGAATCTTTTTCTCCCAACTCCCAGGATATCCTAAGAAGGTCAAGGAAGGAATTTTCTTTACAGCTTCTTTTTTTTTTCTTTTCAGTCTATAAATCTGAGAGGGTTTACATAAGAGCTCTGAAATTATACTCAACAAAGGTAATATTAACAGAAACAACTTACACTGTGCAAATGAATTTAAAGTTCATAACCTCTTCCTATTCTCATTGAAAACTATATCCTCTTAACTCTGAAACTTTTTATGAGCTATGGTCATAAATGTTCTGTCCCAGTAATGCTATTTAATTTGATTTGCTCATTAATTTTGCCAGGAGTTCCTACCAGTTTGATCACTGTCAGTGTCAGGTCACTAGCAATATTCTTAAAATGTCTAGCATTGCAGCAAGATAAAGGATGTTAGACAATTGAAGCTACACATATTCACATTTTTGCTATTAATTAGTTATTTAGAATATTTTATTAATCTAAATTTTGCCAAGAATATGTCAAATATTTTACTTTGCTACTATCATATAAATATATAAATATGTATCCTATTCAAAAGATGAATGGATATGTCGACCTAAGTCTTCCAAGAATATATATACATACACTGTTTATATATACCCTCTTACATATGTATATATATAAACATATATACTTACCTACACATATACTTGTTCATATATGTTTGGGTTTGTATATGCAAACATACATGCACACATAGACCCTCCTCTCTGTCTGTCTGTCTCTCTCTCCTGAATTCAGGAGAATTTTTTTTTTTTGCTTTTTTGGTGATGCAGTTGGGGTAAAGTGACTTGCCTAGGGTCACAAAGCTAGTAAGTGTCAAGTGTTTGGTCTGAGGCTGGATTTGAACTCAGGTCTTCCTGACTTCAGGGCTGGTGCTCTATCTACTGCACCTCCCAGCTGCCCCCAATTTTTTTTAGACAAATTATTTTTTTTTTAAATTTATTTATTATTTATTTTTTAGGCAACTGGGATTAAGTGACTTGCCCAGGGTCACACAGCTAGTAAGTGTCACGTGTTTTGTCTGAGGCCGGACTTGAACTCAGCTCCTCCTGACTTAAGGGCTGATGGTCTATCCACTGTGCCACCTAGCTGCCCCCAAAAAATACTTTTTTTTTTGGCTAGGCAATGGGGTTAAGTGACTTGCCCAGGGTCACACAGGTAGTAAGTGTTATGCGTCTGAGACTGGATTTGAACTCAGGTCCTCCTCAACCTTGCATATATAACTTAATATGTATACATATAAATATATATCAGGCAGTCAGTCAAGAAACTTTTTAGTGCCTACTATGTGCCAAGCACTGTGCTAAGTGCTAGGGACATAAATAAAAGTAAAAGAGTTCTTACTGTGAAGAAGCTCACATTCTAATGGGGGAGACAAATTGTAAATACCCATGTACAAACAAGCTATATACAGGATAAATTGGAAATAATCAACAGAGGGTAAATACTAGAGGGGTCAAAAAAGGTTGACTGTAGAAGGTGGGATTTTTTGCTAGGACTTAAAGGAAGCCAAGAGGTAATGATTGGGAAAGAGAATATTCTAGATATGAGGGATAGCCAGTGAAAATGCCTGGAGTCAGTAGGAATGTCTTGTTTGAGAAACAACAAGGAGGCCAGGGTCACTGTATCATAGAAAGATAAGGTTATAAATTATCAGAAGAGTGGAGAGGGAGAATAGAGAGTAGATTTTTAATAGCTTTCAATGCTAAATAGAAGATTTTATATTTGATTCTTCAGATTTTAAGGAGCCACTGTAGTTTATTGAGTAAAAGTTAGAACTGCGCTTTAGAAAGATCACTTTGAAAGCTGAGAAGAGGAATTGTTAGAATGAAGAGAGACTTGTGGTAGGTAAATTCACGAGTGTGTGTGTGCCTGTGTGAGAGTTTTAATAACTGTGAGAAGGAGGACAGTGGAGGATAAAGACTAAGGAAAGGACATTGATGAGCTAGACAATGTCCAATGGAAGAAAACTATCTTAGAAGGGTCATGAGCTCTGTCTTCAAGTAAAGGAAGAACTGTCTCAGGAAGGAGGATTTCACTTGTTTTACTTAGTATCAGAGGACTGAAAATAGGCAGAATTTGACTTCATTCTATCAGTAACTTCCTAATATTTGGATTTATCACAAAGTGGAATGGGATGCCTCAGGAATTAGTGGATACATCTTGATCAGGGTCTTGAAGTAAAGGTTGGATGAACATTTGTTAGGTACTTGGAAACAAATTATTGTTATTCTAGATGACCTTTGAAGCCTTTTCTAGCTGAGATTCTGTGAATATCATCTAGACAAAACAACTTTAACATCTGATCATTTCCTTTTATAGTGAATGGGATGAAGAATCCATTTTGTTTTGGTTTCCTTATTCAGAAGTTTGTAAAGTAAACTTAGGATTTTTAATACCTGACAATCCATTATATCAATTCCCTGTTGTTGGGAGGAGAGTTGGGAAACCAAAGTCCTTTGGAAACTTTCAGTATTATAAAATTGGTTCCTTTACAGAAAAATTCTTTGTTCTAGTAGCACAGCCTTCAGTTGGGTTAGTAAGCTTCAAGCTCTAGTGACTTGTCCCCCCTACAACCAGGTTCCCAAGGATAAGGTGTACCACATAATCAATCATCCTGCCAGCCTGTTTTTCACCCTTTTTCATGCCTTCCTCACTTTATGAGTTTGTTGTTAAAAGGCCTTTTATCTTTCACCAGTTTCAGAATAAATCGCTTTGAACAGCTCTCAAGATTTTTAATACATTTGTTACTTTTCATTAGGTTACCCTGTCTCTGAGAGAATAATGTTGACATGGCTGGCTGCCTCTCTGACTGTGGATTGCTGAAATTCCAAGGTCAAGGTTAGTTCTAGCCAGGCCAAGGTACATTGGCACCTGTAGCCATCCTCCAATCTGTTTTCCTCCATGAGGTTGGCAGGGAATTATAGAGGAATTCTCTTCCTATACCTTCAAATTTGAGGGGGAAAAAGAAAGAAAAGAAAAGGATAAAAGGAAACATTGCTTTATCATTAGCCAGGGTTTATTTAGAGTGTAGTCCAAAATCAATACTTGGGACCTGGTCATCTCAATCCTTATGCCCTCAACATGCCTTATGGTTTGTGCCTTTCTAACTTTGCACTTCAGTTTATTTCTCAACTTTAAAAGTATTTCTGATTTTGTCTTTGTCTCTAGAAATGTTGTGGTAAGAATTTTCACTTTAAAAAACTGCAACTAAATTGATGCTCTGGGGGTGGAATGTATCAAAGTCCAATATCTGAATATGACTCACCTCTCAGTCACTTAACACCATAAAATTGGACATTCAGGAAGCAATTTTCATCATCGCACTTTCAAAACTTTCTGGACTCTTTTTGTAACACACCAGACACTTATGAAAACTTTCATTGCAAAGAAATTGACAAGTTAAGATTTCATTGATATTCAACTTAGACCATGGCTTTACTTGTACAGCAAGAAACGTGGGCCAATAATCCAAAGTTATTTTATTCTTAGATAAAATCTGCTCCTTTTCATATTACCCTGAATTAACTTGAGTTCCGACTCCAGCATTTACTAGTTACGGAGAGTTGGGCATTGAATGGACCATGGCAAGCAACCTTTGATATTCTTGCAAAATAATAATCAGTCATTATTTGTCTAGCACATTTGCAGAAGACAAAGTACTTTTCTCTGAGGTCTTGAGAGGTTAGGTAAGTTTCTCAGGGTCAAATGGTGATATTGTCAAAATTATTACATAGAACTAAGTTGAAAAACTACCACAGTCTCATCTCACAAAACTGTAAAAGAACTGAGAGTGAAAATGAGCTTTCAGAGAGCTAGGGCAGACACTCAGCTAAGCCAGGCACCTCATTCAACAATTTGTGTTGAACTCAGGCCTTCTGTGTTAATGTGCAATATTCTGTCTTCAGGGTCATAGTGCCTCTCAAAATAAAGACAAGATTTTAGCAAATTAAATGACAGAAATAATGAATAAATTAAATCCCAAATAACATTTCTAATTGCATAGAGGGAAAAGAAAGTAATTTTGCCTGCCATGTTGAAACTTTGTTATAAATAAGCAAATTGCTTACTTTTTTTTTTTCTAAATGGTATACTCACATTCTAGTCCTTTTAGTTTTCTTTGGGGAATCTCTCTCTCTCTCTCTCTCTCTGTCTCTCTCTCTTTCTCTCTGTTTCTTTTCTCCTCTCCTCCTCCCTCCCTCTTTCTACTTCTCTCTCTGTCCCTATCTTTCTCTTTCCCTTTCTCCGTCTTTCCCTCTTTTCCTCTCCCTCTCCTTTTACTTCTTCCTCTCTTTTTCTTTCTCATATAGACAGTTATGGATGTAAATACATATATACATATGTATGTATGTATGTATATGTATATCATACAGTACAATATGCAGTGAGAGTCCCAAAAGTCTTAGTGCAGTTTTAAGTTTTAATGTTTAAGCTTAAATCTGCACTAAAACTTTTTGGACACTCTGTATGTGCATACCTAAACCCATAAGCACACATACATATTAATTATCATTATCTGTCAGATTCTAGCAGCATCCTATATCTATATAGCTATAAACACAAATATAAATGAAAAAATTCTAAGAAGTAATTAATAAGAAGATTTCTAGGGTAAGAGTCAAGATAGTAGAGTAAAGAAGCACTAAGCCAAGCTTCCCCAACATTCCTCAACAAACAATTTTAAAATAACACCTCAAATTGACTTATGGTGTGACAGAGACAACAACTGATACAAGTAAGACATTCTCAAAGATGAAGACAACATAGGAGGTTGGAAAATGAGATGTGACAAAGGAGAGGAGGCTGGCCTGGAGCCCAAGTGGATGAAACACCAGTGTAGGACTAAGCAGTGGTGACAGAAACAGCAGCAGCTAATGGAGGTCTCCAATCAGAGACAATCACACCATTTTGGAATCACAGAAAACTTCAAAACCCCCAGAACTAGCTCTGAACAGTAGTACAAAAAAGCCTGAAGTCTGATACAGAGTCCCTTCCATCCCCCCCACCCCAGGCCTGGAATAGAACTCAAGATTAACATAAAGTTCCCAATCAATAAATTAAGTGGGAAAATTAGCAAACAAACAAAAGCAAACACTGATCACAAAAAGCTACTATGGTGAGAGGGAAGATCAAGATACAAACTCAGAAGAAGGTAATGCATCAAAACAGCTACAAGCAAAGTGTCAAAGAAAACACGTGAAGTGGATGCAAGAACAAGAAGATTTCCTGGAAGTTCTAAAAACTGAATTTAAAAAGGAAATAAGAGTCATAGGAGGAAAATTAGGTAAAGAAATGAAAGCAGAAGAAAACAATTATGAAAATCTAATTAATGCCTTGGTAAAAGAAACACAAAAAAATACTGAACAAAATGAAAACTTCAAAAAAAAATAATTTGCCAAAAATAGGAGCAAAAGCTCACTAAAGAAAGTTATTCCTTAAAAATGAGAATTAGGCAAGTAGAAGCTAATGATTTCATTAGACATCAAGAAACAATAAAACAAACTCAAAAGAATGAAAAAAATAGATGAAAAAATGAACTATCTTACTGGAAAAAAAATACCTGATCTGGAAAATAGATCCAGGAGAGATAATTTAAGAATTATTGAATTACCTGAAAGTCATAATAGAAGAAAAATCCTAGATATTATATTTCAGGAAATTATCAAGAAAAATTGCCCTGACATCCTAGTTCCAGAGGGTAAAATAGAAATGGAAAGAATCCACTGGTCACTTCCTGAAAAAAATCTTAAAATGAAAACTCCCAGGTATACTGTAGCCAAACACCAGAACTCCCAAGGCAAAGAGAAAATCCTTCAAAGCATTCAGGAAGAAACCATTCAAATGTCATGGAATCATAGTCAGGATTACAGATGATTTAGTAGCTACCAAAATAAGAGTGAAGGGCTTAGAAAATGATACTATGGTAGGCAAAAGAGCTGGGACAACCACCAAAAATAACCTCCTTAGCAAAATTTAGCATAATACTTAAGGGGAAAAATGAATATTTAACAAAATAGAAGGCTTTCAATAATTTCTTTAGAAAACACCAGAGCTGAACAGAAAATACAATTAAAAAAAAAAAGACTAAAGGAAGCATAAAAAGGTAAACATGAAAAGGAAATTGTAAGGTATTTGATATGGTTAAACTGTGTACTTTTTAAGAGAAGATGATACATGTATCTCCTAAAAACTTTATCACTATTAGGGCAGTTAGAAGGATTCTACACAGAGAGAGGTTGTGGGAGTGAGTAGATTGTGTTGGGATGATGTAAAAGACAAAAGGAGAGAAAGAATGATGCCCTGGGAGAAGGGGAAAGGAGAAGAATGGGAAAATTATCTCACATAAAAAAGGCATGCAAGGAAGAGCTTTTACAGTGGAAGGGGAAATGGTGGGGAACAGGCAATACTTGAACCTCACATTTAAACTGATTCACCTAGTGTGTGTGTGTGTGTGTGTGTGTGTGTGTGTGCGCGCGTGCGTGTGTGCGTGTATGTGTGTGCGTGTGTAGGAGGGGAAGGGGAAAGAAGAAGAGGGGAAGGGGAAAATAGAAAGGGAGTGATAAAAAGGAGGGCAGATTATTATTTGATTTTGTTTATGTTTTCTTTTGCAACATGGCTAATAATGTATAATTGAAATCAAAGTGCTTACCTTTCCAAGGTGGAGAGAGGGGTGAAAAGGAGGGAAAGTATTTGGAACTCAAAATTTTAAAAATTATTTTACATGTAACTAAGAAATATTAAATGCAATAATCAAAATAATGTTTAAAAAAGAAGTAATTAATAACAAATGCAAATTGCCCTTTTAAAAAGTGTTTTCCTTAAAACAAACCAGTGAAGTAAATATTAAATAAAAGAAGGAAATAAGCATTTATTAAGCATCTACTACAAATACTTATGACTATTATTCATTTTTCCCTCACAACAACTCTTTGAGATAGGTACTCTTATTTTCCCCATTTTATAGGTGGGGAAATTGAGACATACAGAGGTGAAGTAACTTGCCTAAGATCACACAGATAGTAAATGTCTGAGGTCATCATGCCCTAGAGATTTCTTCTTGGATGCTTGGCTAGAACTGATCTCTCTTCTGATCTGCCAGACATACAAATAATAGGTTCTGAACCTGCTAGCTATCGTTTAGCAGACCCTTAGAATTTGACCAAGTTTGTCTTGAAAATACCAACACATTTTCTGATGCAACTAATTGAAAAGCCTTTGAATTACATATTGATTCAGGACTTGTTCACATACAGTTCATACCTCTAATTCAATTAAGAAGTATAGATAGCTTCTATTCTTACCAAAAAACAAAAACAAACAAACAAACAAAAAAAACCTTGATTATGTGATTTTTTTTCCCCCACCTATCCTAGTTCTTCTGAAGTGATAGAAAACAGTATATTAGCGACAGTGCTGCCAGGGCAAAGAGTACTACAAGAAATAGCAATAGCACAATTAAGCCAATTGGTATTGATAATCAGAAGACAGGGGATGAATAAAGTGCTAAGCTGAGAATCATCACAATCTGGGGACGTTTAGTATAGGAGCAAAACATCCTACACACATTTCAATAACTTTTGAGGGAATCCTTGGATTTGAGCATAGCCCATAATCTAATTTCATAAAGATAATCTCTTATTGTTAAGACAAGTAAAATTATACTCCATATAATATATTTATTAAGTCAGAGAAGTATGTAATAAAGCCTAGAAAAACCTCAATCAAAATGGCTATTAAAGTATTTACTTAAAGGCATATACTTCAGGTTTCTAGAAAAAGCACTTGCCCAGAATAGTCTATTCCCCAATAAATCCATATAAAATGAGGCATAAAAACTGAGATTCATATTTTACTTGGTCATTGATAGTGGACATATATAAGTTCTTTTCATGAATAGGTGATACAGACAGCTTCCTGTAGTTTTTTCATGCTCTGGTTTATGAGCCATGAACAGTCTTCTATGCATGTAGCCAAGTTCAACAAACGAGATTCAGAATGGTGTAGAAATAAATGCTAACAAAAATCAATAGTATTGCACCATTTATACAAGTTATTTGCTTGTTTAATTGAATGGTATCTCTTCAAAAAAGGGATATATGTGTTTGCAATAAAAGATATTTAAAGTTGCATAAATCAATACCAGCTTGTTACTAAGATAACAGAGCTTGTAAAACAGCTAATTTTCCTGAAAAATTGATTTTTGAGGCTTTGCTTTTAGAATAAATGTCTTTTCATTTTTGTTGCATCCCAAATGGGTGTCAACAACTTTTCTACATGCAAGAAACCAAGATAGATATCTTTGAATTTCACATGTATGAGGGCTACTTTAAAGAAAGAAGTAAACTGAAATGAGGCTGTGCACTGTTAATTCATCATTATTGAAGTATAATTGATTCATTTAAATTCATCAAACACTTAACAAGTATCTATCAAATGCGGAGCACTCTTGACTCAGATGATCAAAGATTTAGAGGTAAAAGGGAATACAGAGGTCAAGCACTCTAACTACTTCAATTTTCATGTGAGTTACCTGAGTCCCGGAGAAATTGTGATTTGCACAAGATCATCCAAAGAGTAAGCAGAAATAGCATTTTGAACTAAGGCTCTCTGACTCCAAATCCATCACTCCTCTGTATCACACTGACTCTTCCGCTAGGTCTAGAATGAAACACAAAAGTTTAGATAAAATATGTCTTTTAGTGCTCACAAAGCTTACATTTTAAAGTGGGTTCAAACACACATATTATAAATAGAAAAAAAAAGTGATGATGAATATTGGTCTTGGTGGGAAATAACCATTAAAATCTTAAAGGATCACAAGATAGTTCTGGAGGGTTTAGCCTTTGAGGTTGACTTTCAAGGACAGACAAGAAATCAGTGGGTGAGATTGGAAGGAAGATCTCCTAGAAACAGGGAAAATCATGAACAAAAGAACATAATACTATAGGCAGAAAAATACAGAGGAGGTGTCTAGTTTGGCTACAGTTTGAAATGTGGGTATATAATATATATTTTACAGTTTACCTGTGTTATGTGTGTGTTTATTTCTCTAGTGAAATGCATGGCTA
Organism: Vombatus ursinus; assembly: GCF_900497805.2. Taxonomy (NCBI): domain Eukaryota; kingdom Metazoa; phylum Chordata; class Mammalia; order Diprotodontia; family Vombatidae; genus Vombatus; species Vombatus ursinus. Next base: position 14,898,273 of record NW_020954687.1, read on the forward strand.
ATACTATGTTATACTTGAATTTTCTTATGGAGGTGGAAAGATAAGCATGTCTCAAAACAGAGACCTGATAATTGATAGTCTGTAACTATTAAAGAAGTGACTGATTCTTTGAGATGGGGGACTGTTTTTTGCCTTTCTTTGTATCCCCAGCATATGGCATATATAGTGCATGGTAGAGAGTAGGCACTTAATAAATTCTAGTAAAGTGACTATTTTTCCAGGGAATAAAGGAATAAAAATTGTGTTTAGCATCAGCATCTTAAGACCAAAATCACTCTGAAAGTGTTCCTTTTTATTCTAAGTGACTTGATGGAATTGAGATGTTTCAAAATCAAAAGCCACTCCTCTTCTGAATTTCCTCAGTACTCTGTATCTCTTCAAAAAACAGCTACTTACTCGGTGTATTTGTACATTTTATCTTACATCTTATCATATTACTATATTTCACATTTAACTTTATATTTGCATATGTCTTATTCAGCTCTCCACTGAAATATTTCACCAATTATGCATCATAGAGCTTTTATGTTTAACATTTGGTCCAGTGGATAGAATTACGATGTCCAAATGGCTTCTATAGGCAAAACAGATTATAGTATGAAGTAAAGAATGAAACAGCCAAATGATCAAGCCTCTGAGGTAGGCCTCATGGAAAGTTTTGACATCAACTTTCAGAATAACAGTGGAGAACCAAAAATGTCTCATTCTTTCACAGGTCCTTTCCCATAGGGAAAAGGCCTTTGAGTATAGTTCCAGTCATGTAATCCATATTAGAGGCATTCCATGTGATCATTACAAAGTAACATAAAATAATCCTTTGCTTAATGATCATGGGAGATCAATAATGATGAAATAGCCCCCTCCTTTGACCATTTCTAGATTTGGATTAAAATTGGGAAAGGATTTTCTCTTTCATTCCCTGTAGGTAGTATTGCCAGTGTACTAACAAATATACAGTAAAGAATCAAGCACAAAGAGTGATAATATTAGAGAAAGGAGCTTAAGGGACTACTACTACTATTACTACTTAAATTAAATTGCATTTATATGGAATTTTAGATGTAGTTGCAACATGGTGTTTGTCATGCATATGTCACAGGTCACAAAAGATTTTTTAGACTCTCTAATAACAGATACATCTTTTTTAGTTACCCTATTATTATTAGTAACAAATAAGTCCTAAAGTATAGATTGTGTGCAATGTGTTTGGCACCATTGTGAAAGATGTACAAGTCAAACTGTCAGTGAAATCCTCCAGATGGTCTTGTTCGTGGATGACATTGTTCTTTGCATTAATCATCAGAAAGATGCATAAAATCCTAAAAGAGGTCCACAATCACACAATCAATAAAACAAAGAAAAATATTGATAAAGATTGCCTGTTATCCATACTCTGGTATGTGAAATAGGTTATAGAGTTTACAGAACAGTACTGTTCTAGACACAGCAAATGGACGGTGACCTAAGCTCAGAATTCAACAGGAGAAGAAGCCCAGGTTGGATTCCTTATGATTTCTCTGGGGAAAATTTTTGCAATGCTTTTACTAGCCCCTAGTGCCCCAGTGAAGATAATCAAAGGGCTATCTTCATAATATGAAGTCTTCCAGTGATGTCGTAATGCCATCAGTCACAAAATAATTCCAAATCATGGCAGATCTCAGGCTTTGAAGAACTAAAATCGTGAATAACCCAAAACATATTAGAGGTGAAAATTACATATATATATATATATGTATATACATATACATATATACATACATGTCTGTGTGTGTATGTGTGTGTGTGTGAATACTATGTACAACAGATAAGAATCAAATATGAGATGGAACAGATAAATCAATCAATAAATGCTTACTATGTGACATGCATCTTGCTAGTTAGTGGTCAGCCTTGTTGAAGGGACTAGTCAAAGAAATGAGACTGCAGATATACTGAAATCTACCCCCAGGAATCTTACGAATTGTAATTTTTCCTTACTCTTAGCATGGGCATAAAATGAAGGAAATACAGAACAGGGTAACACACTGGCAGCCTGAAGAGTTTCAGCAGAATTGGAACTTGTGTTGTCAGTATGACAAGGAAAGAAGCTGGAACCTTAGCCAAGGAGGAAGGCGAGAAAGGAGGAGAAAGAAGAGGCAGCCAAATAGGGAGAGTCCATTGTTGTTTCCTCCCATCTGGGTTCCCTTTCCATTGAAGTTGTTGTGTTCCAGAAGTGGGGAGGGGAAGGGAAGAGAATAAACATTCATATAATGCCTACTATGCTCCAGGCTCTGTGCTAAATACTGTATAAATGTCTCATTGGAGAAGCACTGGTTTATTATTCACAAAACTTTTTTACTCACATTTCAACAGGTTGACAAGGTAATAGAAATATTATTACACTAGTTTTCCAGATGAAGGGACAAAGAAGTAGAAAGATGAAGTGACTCATCCACAATCACCACCTATAAATCAGGGTGAGAGATTTTAATGCAGTCCTCTTGACTCTAAGTCCAGCACCTAAAACTCTGTCTTCCAGGTAAAGCACTAGTTTATAAATGTCAAATCTGGTGTCAAATCTATAGAGGAAAAAACATAATATTCTAGATTTTTCTGCATCCCCCCCTGTCATGTCAATGTTTCATTGGACTTGAAAAAAAATTATGAATCTTACATAAGAACTGAATAAATACAACTTTGCCCAATACAGATACATAATGGGTAGTTTAGTATTCTAGAACATATGTGCAACAAATCTAGGAATGAAGTCAATGAAATGTGAAAATTGAAAAAAAAAATTCCAGGTTCTTTCTAAAGTAGGAATTACTGTTTTGCAGCTTTTTTGAAAGCAATTTTTTATTGGTAACTATGTAAGTAACAAATACAAAGAAATAAACTATTTTCAAATAAATAGAAACTAACATAATAATAACATTATTTTGATGAGATAGTGCATTGCAATTGGATATAAAAAACTTTCCCACTGACAAAATGATCGTGAAGGGGGAGAGGAGAAATTATAACACTCATTTCCTCTTTAAGTATGATTAATTTGAAACAAACTAACAAACCCAAAAAAGGCTATTTGAAAGATCTCACTGGCCATCTAGTCCAAGCCTTATCCCAAAGGAATGCCCACTGTCACATGCCTGAGCAGTATTCAACCAGCTTCAGCTTGAAAACCCCTAAGAAGACGAGTCCATCACCTCTTGTTTATGTCCATTCCCCCATCTAATTGCTAGAAAGTTGTTTTTTTTTGGGGGGGGGAGGGGTTGGTTTTTTTTCTCTTCTCTTCCCTCAACAGCAGGCTAAAATTTTATGTACATAGGCTAGAAAATAGCAAAATATGGTGGATTCTAAATTGATCAAATGAATAGCTTTCTGATTGTTAACTCGGAAGGAGGCCCCCAATAGAGTGCCCCAAAGATCTATCCTTGACCCTCTGCACTTTTATATTTTAAACAACAATGTGACTGAAACCAGCCATGGCATGCTTATCAAATTTACATAAAATACCAAGTGGAAAGGATTGGGGAGACTGGAGAGGGTTTTCTTGCTTAGGTATTGGTTGGACCGTAAAGAATGTTTGACATGGAAGGACAAGCAATGACTTTGTATTTGTAGGATCTGGCTTCAAATCTTGTTGGTCACTCAACTCAATCCCACTGAAACCTAACCTCCCTAGGCTACAATTTCTTCTTCTGTAAGGGAAACATTTGTATTCAGTGGCCTCTAAGGTCCCTTTCAGCTCGAAATCAATGATCCTATGATCCTATAGGCTGATTTCCTCTGAAGTAAATTCAGAAATTGTGGGAATGCTAGATACCATAAAACCTGAGGTTTGAATTTTTAGTTAAATAATGATCATGGTTGTAATTATTATAATTATTATATCAAAGATTTATATAGCTCTTTAAGGTTTGCAAAATGCTTTACATATATTATCTCATTTTATTCTCAAAGCAACCCTGTGAAGTAAGTGCTATTATAGGTTTGCCTGTTTTAAAGGAATAAATAAGTTTGCTGTTAAAAAAAAGTTAAAAGTGTTAGCCATCCTCACTTCAGTTTTTATTCATTTAATAATTTAATGTTTAATTTTTTGTTGCTGTACATTAAAATTTCCCTCTCCTCTTTCAATTTTCTACAGTCATTTCTTAGTTTTACCATATTTTATCATTTATAGGGCTACTGAGTGTAATACATTTTTTTCTCATAAAGTTGTCTGCCTAATATGGAAGACCTACATATCAAAGGCAAAGTGATCACCTGATCTTTATGATAAATTTCTTGATCTGTGAGCCTGTTTCTTATGATGAATTGTCCATTGTTATTCATCTTTCACTTGCAGTAGCTAGGTTATCTTACAAGTTTTCACAGTGTTCACTTTTTTTTTTTTGTGTCTCCTCAAGTTCAAACATTGTATTAAGAAGAGCTGACATATTTGATAAAAACATATCTAAGTGGTCTTTTAAGCTACTCAATATTCCCCTGCCCATTATACCTCGATCACAGTCTTGGCATTGTTATCCCTGTCCGCATCCCTATACCCAACTGTCAAATCTTAAACTGTATTAGAAGAGGCAATTGTTTACTCACTATTAAAGTGTACTTTGAATGATCTTGTGTGTGATTCTATTAAATGGATAGAGGATTGCCTCTCACAGGATAGGGATTTACAATGAGGTTCACATTCTCCACTTTTTAAACCATATCCAGAATGAATTTGAAACATTGTTTTTGCTCTCTTTATGTTGGTGAATAAGATACCCTTATACTAAGGACTATTGCAATAGTCCAGGTCCCCATCACTTCATGCCTGGACTGTTGTAATAGCCTGTTTGTTAATCGGCCTCTCAAAAGTCTCTTCTCACTCCCACCCAATCTCCCCTCAGCTGTCAATGTAATCTTCTTAATGTGTAGATTTGATCCCGTTCCAGTTACCTCTTACCTCTAGAATTAAATATGAAATCCTCTGGCTTTTAAAACCCTTTGTAATCTGGCCGCTTGCTAACTTTGCATATGTTACAATTTACTCCCCTCCAGGTACTCTACAATCCAGTGATATTGGCTTCCTTGATTGTTTCTCCCACATCTCTCCATCTCTTGTTTCTGGGCATTTTCTCTGGGTATCCTTAACACCTGAAATTCTGGTCTACCTCATCTCTGCTTTCTGACTTCCCTGGCTTGGTCTCAACTGAAGTCCCATCTTCCATAAGTTTTATGTTTTATTCAACCTTTGTACCTCTTATCTGTTGATCATCTCCAATTTATCCTCTGTATATCTGATTTGTACATAATTATCTGCATGTTGTCTCCCATATTAGCCCGTGAGTTTTGTGAGATGAGGAACTTGATTTTTGTTGCATTTCTTCATATCCTCAACACTAAATACAACGTCTGCCACATAATGCCTGGTACTTTATGAATGCTTGTTGACCAGATCATAGAGGCTATTGCTGAAAATTTAGCATGTTTTGATTCACTTTTGCTTATTACGGAATCCCTATGGATGCTGAAACCAGTATGTACATGCCTACAGGTTTTCTAAAACTTAATAAACATACCACAGCAATAATTTTTTTTAGTTTAGACCTTAGATTTTATTGGTAAATTGACCTTTCCATGTCGCAACTCCTCTACTAGGCAGATGATGGTGCAATGGATACAACACCGGACCTGGAGTCAGGAAGAACTGAGTTCAAAACTAGTTTCAAACACTTATTAGTTGTGTGACTGCACAAGTCACTAAACATTTCTTTGCTTTAATTTCCTCCAGTGTAAAATGGGGATAATAACAGTATCTACCTTGCAGTGTTGTTGTGAGGATCAAATGAGATATCTGTAAAAAGCATTTAATGCAGTGCCTAGCATACAGTGATATATAAATGTTCATTCCCTTCTTCTTCCCCTCTTTCTACTAAAACAGATTCACAGATGGCCCATAACTTATAGTCTTAAGGCTTGGGACATGAAAAAGTTAAGTGAATGGCCCATGAACAGAGAACTATATTTGTCAGTATATTATGACAATATATATTGTCACAGAACTATATTTTTAAGTAATGTATGATTTAAAACAAAGTTTTCTTGGCTCCAAAGCTGGTCTTCATAATGTCACACTGCATTTTGAAATGAAAAAATAAGGAAAAATAAATCCCTTGATTATAGCCAATTCAACTCTATACCTATAAGAGGTTAATTCTTTATTATAGGTCAAGAATCACATGTGTACATACGTATTGCCTCTCCCCTCTTAAATGCCTTGAGCAAAATGCTAATATTTATTAAACTGAGAGAAAATTTAGAAATTCTTTTTTAAAAAAAAATTACCCATCATGAAAGGCTCCAGGTAATCATGAAGCATATTAAGTGATTATTAGCATCATAAATTTCTATGATGCATTTCAAAATAAACTTTTAATTATGTCAGATCAAGGACAATTTTAGCTTCTGTTTTCTCCATAATCTTTGGATTAGTAAGAGGTTGCTTCCGTAGACAAAGTGACATTTTAGCCAATGGGGGTGGTGAACAGCATGACATTTCTGCTTTCTGTTAACATCAAAGTGACAACTCTGTCCTTTCATCAAGGTTTACACTCTGTAGGTAGGGTGATGATCCTTAACATCCATTCATTATTTACAAAGTAAAGAAAACCTATCCACAAACAGATGAGGAGATGACTTTATCTGTTTATAAATGATGTTGAACCTGGATTAGCTTTTTCAGCCTTGAAGGTCAATTCACAGCAGCACAGTGCAAACTCCTCTGCAATCAGACCTGGTACAAAAATGATATCAAATTGTATAGTGCATTGCATTACAGGGAATTATCTCAAAAGGGCAGCCACAAGAGTAGGGTAAAAATGTATTGGTCTTGGGACCATGGGCAAATAATTTAACCTCTAAACATCCTCAGGCAACCCTCCAAGTTACAGAGAAGCAACTGTTTTGTATTTTTGTGGGGAATTTCTGCACTCCGAGATCCCCACATCGATCACTGCAGGTCCAAACCAACTGTCTTCTTTTCCCCAGGGGTGGAGAGCTTGCACCCCAGTCAGAATAATAACAACATTTGTATTATTTACCTCCCAGTCTTTTTGCTGTAGCTATTCCTCTTCAGGAAGCACTGGACTCACAGTTTGGGTCCCCAAGGGATGCCTATCCCCTCCCATTACAAGTACTCTGTGAGCCTGTACTACTAAAATTATACCTCATAAGCCCCCACCAGCATGCTATTACACACAAATAGTTCAAAGCAAACACATTTATGGAGATAGTGCTGTAAACACCAGCTTATCAAAATATCCCCTCCATAAACCTGCAGGATACTTTTCCAGAACTATTTGGTGTCAAAAGGAACAGTGGGTACACATATAAAGTATAGTAATAGGTATAAGTACAAATAAAGAATAAATGTGGACAAGTTAACCCATACTTGTAGAACTGCAGGGCCCACATGGCCTTTCCCTCCTCATTGTGTCATCATACCACTTCTGCTGAATGTGGCCTCTCTGCTGGGCAAGTCACTCATTTAGGTTGCCTGAGCCTGTTCCTCTCTGCAGCTCAGTTCTGAATTGCTAGGTCTGTCCCTCTTACTGACTTACACACAAAGCCATGTCCTGGCTCTCCTGCTGAAATCTTTAGAGTGTCTCTGGCTTTTTAAATAGAAACTAGGCCTAATGGTCTGTGCTTAGCTAGATAATAGTCAACTGTCCTCTAATGCAATCACATCTGAATGGGAGAACTTCTCAACAAATGTAAGGCTTTCTTTAAATTTCATTTGTATTAAAATATCTCATTGTCTCTGTACCTACTTTTTGTATTCTACAATTCCATTAACTGAGTTAGGGAGAAAATCAATTGACCAGGGGTATCTTGATGCTGGCAGCTAGGTGGCACAGTTGATAGAATGTCAGACCTAGAGTCAGAAAGACTCCTCTTCACAAATTCAAATCTGGCCTCAGACACTTGCTAGCTAAGTGACCCTGAACAAATCACTTAAACCTGTTTGCCTCAGTTTTCTCAACAACAAAATAAACTGGCAAAAGAAATGGAAAACCACTCCAATATCTTTGCAAAGTAAACAAAATGGGGTGACAAAGAGTGAGACATGACTGAAATGACTGAACAACAACACAATAACAAAAATGGGAATAATAAACCTTGTGTGATTCCCCTTACAGAACTATTCGACAATCAAAAGAGACCACGTGGATAAAGTACTTTGAAGCTGTGAGGAGCTAGATGAATGTAAACTTTAATGAGTTCTAGGATTGTTCCAAAAGTCCTAAACTTTGCGAGGAGTAGTTTTAGCAAGAATGAAGAAAGAAATCATAAAATGCATAGAGCCATTAAAAGGGAAAAAAATACTTAGGTCATTTTTTTTTTCTATTTTCTTTCAGATACTCCTAAAAACTGAGAAGAAGGTGATAATTCTGGATGTCCAAACTACTGTTTGGAGTAGAAAATCTGCATGTATTTTAGATTTGTTCATTGCTATGAGCAAGCAAAAATGCAAGGAAATGGCATTTGGCAAGGGTAACAAAACAGCTTTTCTTTGAGGCTTTGATTCTTCTTCCCTGAGATTTAACTAGTGTTTTCTAACACTTGAAGAAAGCACCATAGGCTCATGGCTCATATGATCATAGATACAGAGTTGGGAAGGAAACTAGAGGCCATCTAATCTAATATCTTTAATTAAAAATAAGGAAACTGAGTACCTAAAAGGATATATGACTTGTCCAAGATCAACCAGTTTATAAATATCAAGGACAGGATTTGAACCCAGTTCTTCTAATCAGTTTCCTGCGCCCTGTAGACACAAAGCCAATAGGTGAGAGAGATCTTGGCACATAATCTAGATGATGGAGTAGAGAGAGAGAGATCACAGACCTTAGGATACCCTGAACACACTACTGGAGAGCTTGCCACCGATAAGGTAACAAAGCCAAACTGAGCCATGTGAAATCAACTGAGAGTTTGGGTAAAGATCATTCATCCTCTAGCTAGGATGGGACCCTTTCCTTAATGCAACCTACAACTCCTAGACTTCTCAGACCATGGAATGAGGTGGTGCTTGGGAACATAGTAGGTGGCATTGTGGAGTGGCACAAAAAGATACACGAGTACCTTGATTAGTGAATGCAGGAAAGAATGTGCCTTCAGTCTGGTGAGCCATCAACTAGCCTTAGAAGAGGAAAGGGATAGATCAGCAGTGGCAGCCTCCAGCCAGGAAAAAAAATAGAAGATACCACATTAAGGTGTATGAAAAGAAATAGCAAAGAACCATGAGTTCTGCATAGTTTATAGTTGATACTGCATTGGGGAAAGGAGGTAATCCTCGAAGATAGCAGGCATAATTGGATAAAGCTGTGTCTGCTCCACCCCTGCCCTAGTTACAGCATTGCTACTTCCCAAATCAAGATGATGTTATAGTTTTAAAATTATTTTATGGTTTTAACTAAAAAGTTCATGGAGGGGGTGGGGCTCACCAGGGGTAGGTCGGAGCCAGTGGGGGCGGCAGAGTGGGTGCCAGCAGCAGAACCAGGCAGGCAGCCTTGGCAAAGCTGGTCTATGAGATGGGCATGTAGGACTGCAGGAGCTGCAGGCTACCCCAGAGGGAGTGCCTCACAGTGGAGGATGAAGCACTCAGCCAAACTGCCCATGAAGCTGAAGACAGGCTTGCAGCCAAGAGAGCTGCCTGAGCTGACACTGGAGAGATCTCAGTGAAGGAGCTGGAGAGAGAGCAGAAAGAGGCTTCTGATGAAGATGAGCACATGTCAGTGCGTAGTCACAGAAGCCTGAGGGTTGAAGACAGGCCATAAAAGGACTTTGCTGAGAAGGGATCTTGTAACATGCCCAGCTTATCAGCAGCTACATTGGCCTCCTTGAGTGGAACCTACTCTTGGAAAAGCAGTCAGGACACCTCCATCTCTGTGGACACAGAGGCCTCCATGAGGGAAATCAAGGACTCCCTAGCTGAAGTCGAGGAGAAATACCAGAAATCCATGAAACGGCGAACTTCATGTACCTGGTTGACACCCTAAAGGATGCATTGTTGGAACTGGAAGAACAATTGGCTGAATCTCAAAGACAGTATGAAGAAATAAAACAAAGAATTTGAAAGGCAAAAACATGGCCACAGCATGTTACAATTTCAATTTGCTAAAGTAAAAGAGGCCTTAAAACAAAGAGAAAAGATGCTCCTGAAACATGGAATAATCACCACCAATGGAGAGCCTCTCGAAAATCTAAGTAACGTGAACCACCTGGGATCTCCCAAGGTGTCACAATAGGAAACACATGCCATAAAGTCATCCAGTGATGAGACATTTGGAAGAGCCAGTGAAGTGGAGGTGGCCAGTAAGAATGTGGACAAAGTGGAGGAAAGCCAGGTCTTGCAGAATCCTGAGCATGGGCAGTCCCAGGCATTTTCGGCAGAGGCAGGTGTGGATACAAAAGCCTTACCTCCTGTTGGGAAGGCAGAGGGAGAAAACCCCCTGCAAGATGATGCCATGGTGCCAGAAACATTAGCCAAGGATTCAACCTATGTGCTAGAGACTAATTCTGTCCCTGAACATACTAATAAGCAGGTTGAACCCAGTGAGGGTGGAGACAGACTAGGGGCTAGTGTAGAATCCAATCCCCTCAATGATTTAAAGAGTAATAATATTGATTAGAACCAGGAACCTGCAGGGAGCCCTCATTTTCCAGGTGATGTGATTATCCAGGATAGGTAGAGTCCTTTAGATGCTCAAAATGAAAAGAAAGAGTTAGTAGAAAAGCAGAAAGAGGGAAAACCAGAGGAAGAAGGCAGCAGGAAATTAGCTTAGGAAATTGATCTTTTGGGGACACCAGATAGAAAAGAATGGACACAGTGATTGAGGAACTAAGTAAGAATCATTCAGAAAGCTTACGTGAAGGGATGGAAGTCAAAGACAGGATGCAGGTAGACAAAGAAACAGATAGCAAAAGGGCTAAAGATGAAGCAGTTAGTGGGGATGAAAAAGGTACAAGTCTCATGAAAGAGGAACAAAACAAGGAGAAAAAAAAATGAGTTCATAAAGGAAGAGTAAATACAGACAATTCCATCCTCAAAAGTCAAGAGCAGTCAGTCAGAGAAAATGGGCAAGAGGGTCACGACTAGGAAAAATGAATGCTCAGATCAGAATGTGCCCACAACAGAAAGAGATGGCCAGAAAGGGGAGCTATATGACTCCTCATACAAAAAGTCCAAGAACAAGAAGAAAAACAAGAAGAAAAAAATCACCCCCTGTAGACTCTTCTGAAGACATTAAGAAAGAGTTGGTCTTCCAAAACATAGAGGTAGAGAAAGAGGAGGAGAAGGAGGAAGTAAAATTGGAGGCCCAGAATCAAGTCCAAGATATCCTTAACAAGGTGGTCCAAGAGGAGAAGCCAGAAACGATGACCGATCTCGACAAATATGTGTATTGTCCAGAGGAAGCCAAAGCTTACTTAGATGACAAATCAAATCAGGAAGTTGACAAACCAAAGATTTCTGAAGGAGACATAGTTAGTTACGGCAAAGTATCTGAGCTTGACAATGATGCAGCCCATCCATTGGGAGCTGGTGGTAAGGGAGAGGTCGGTCCTTCAGAGGTTTCCAAGGCTAGAAGCACAAGAGAAGAGTCCATTCCTGTCAAGAAAGCAATGGAGCAAAGCCAGATGTCCAAACTGGATAATAAAGGAGCAGTGGGCAGCAGCCCCCAAAATGAAGATGCCCCATCATCCCCTAATGATAGTTCTCCCACTGAGACTATGGAGGAAAACTGTGAGCAGTCAGAGGAGCAACCAGAGACAGCTGAGGAAGCACTATAAAGCAATATCGTAGACAGTGATGAGCTCAAAGACCCAGTGGGCAGCTTCAAGGCAGAGAGCAAAGAGGAGGCCCAGAGTTGGACCAGTAAGGGGAAAGATAAAAATAAAGAAGAATGCATCATGTCATGAGTCAAGGCAGGAGGCTCACTGTAGCTGGTGTGGGAAGACAGCTAGAAGGGAAAAAGGCACTTTGCAGAATAAGTCATATGATAGGAAAATTTGGGTGTTTTCTTTCCTAGTGACAACCCTAGAGTCTACGTTGGCCTATATGCACTGTGTGGCAATAAGTGACTGAATCATTCACTACTCTCAATCACAAAGATCTCTGTAGGCGCCTATTTAATCTCTCAGAGGTTCAGTCAATCGTGTTTGTTATCTAGATTTTTAAAGAGGGGGTATGGTTCTATTACTATGAGCTCAGGTTGAAAGAATGACCAGAGCACCAAATAACTACTATTAATGTTCATTGCTTTAGTTTCCAATTCAAAGCCAAGGCAGCCTCAATGTCCTTCATATATGCTCTAAGCCTGTAGACACATGTGGCCATAATTAGCCACAAGTGACGCCATTTTATTGTAAAGACCGAACAGCCCTTTACCTGTAACTGACTGATTTTCACTTGGGTTTGTCTCTGATTCCAATGCCTACTATTTAACATTCCTAGTATATTTATTTTAATGGGCATATTGTGACAGATACCACAGATGATTTCAAGGCAATAAGCTGCCAAATAATATTTGGGTCACTGAGTGATAAGGTTTGTGCATTATGGAAATGAAAGTTCATTTAGACAATGAAGCTCTGATGCCTTCAAGACCTGGAGGAGTCTTGAGGTCAGATTACATCTGGATCTGCTGATCTAGGCACTTTACCCTAGATCAAGCCTTGGGGGACATATTACCAATCATTCCTTGATATATAGATATATTTCTGTTTATTTGTCTGGGGGGGAATTATTTCATTTTATGTGCACATTACCTGATACATTTTATATACAAATTATTGAGATAGATAATTTTTTCCTAAAAAAAATTTGTTTAAATTCATTTCCTAGTACTTTTAATTTCTAGCAAAAGCACACTTTTGAAATGATAGCTTACCTTTAAAATATCCTTTATCCTTTTAGCTAATCCTCCTTGAGTGTCTAACCCTCATTAGCAAGTGCTATACAGAAAGTTATAACCATCACTGTGCAGATTCCTAACTTCTAATGAGCAAGAGAAATTGTAGACAGTTAAATCACTTTTGACTGCCACCTGCACTATCAACCCAGTTTTGCTGGTACATTCTGAATCTGGTCTGCATGTAGACCCCTGTGTGTTTGGTGCATAATGAAATGTTCTTTTAAAATGTGTTTGAATATTAAAATCAAAGTGTACTCATACATGAATGTCATTGCCATATATTTGGACATGTTATGTTGTTTTTATAGCTGTTACAAAATCATTGAATACAACCAGACCAAAGTTAACAACATTTGAGGTGTATATGATAAACATTATATATAATTGAAATAAAGGCATTTTATAATTAAAAAAAACAAAAAATAAAAAGTACATGAAAATTATCCTACAACAACTATTAGAGAAATGGGGAACTATATATTAAAGGAAAAGGAAACCAAAATAAAATCAATTAGGCTCTCATTATAATCAGACTTGGGAAGGAGCTGCAAGTGTTGGAAAAATAAAACAATAGTGCATTATCCTCTTCAAGGTTGTTTTGAATTTTGCCAAATGTTAACATCTTTGTGTATACTAATAAAGTATAATTAATCCTGAATTTGAAGATACATTGATAATGAGATTTCAGCAACTGAGAGAGAGAATAGACTTTGAGAAGTGATGGCGCCATGATTCACTAACAGCTAAATTAAATCCTCCCCTTAGGATCTGGCTTCCCCATTGTGCACCTTATGCATAAAAATGAAATCTTGGAATGCAGCTGGCAACACATTGGGATTTAGGCACTTTTAAGGGGATCTTACATAATTAATGAAAAACAAACATGGACATAAGGAAGCATCATAAATGAAGCCAAATATGTTCTTATGAAAATTTTCTGTGCCACCTAATTCATAAACATTAGAGATATGTATGCTCCCAAATGATGTTTATTGTTTTTCTTTAGATTCATAGATTGTTGGAGCTAAAAGAGTGCTCAGGGATCTCCTAATCCAAATACCTCCTTTTATTGAAGCAGTGGAAAACCCAAAGAGGTGATGAGACTTGCTCAAGGCTACATAACTAGTGGGTGACAGAACCTAGTCTAGATTCCACTCCACAAATATAATTAAGTGCCTACTGAGTGCAAAGCACTGTGCTAGTTGCTAGAGGTTCAAAGACAACAAAAGGTAGTGTCTGCCCTAAGGTATATCATTGTCTAGCAGGGACATTAGGATAGATCTCCCAAAAAATAACTATAATTCAAGTTAGCAAACTATCAACTGCATAGGATGGGATAAGAAATTCAGGAACTGGAGTTAGAAACATGAAAATATGTTTAATATGATGTATATGTAGAACCTATATTAGATTGCACACTGTCTTGGGAAAGAGGGAGGGGAAGGAGGGGGAGAAAATTTGTAAGTTAAAATCTTATGTAAGTGAATGTTGAAATCTACAAAATAATTAATTAAAAGAAGAAAAAAAGAACTGGAATCAGAGTCTTGAGCCCAATTCTAGGCAAAAGTAACTAGCTGTGTGAAGTTGGGCAAATAATCTTCTCAGTTATCTGATTTGAAAAAAAAATAAAGATACTGGTCTAGATGTTCTCTATGCTTAAAATGTTTGATCATAAAAGTTGGTGAAATCAGAGAAGGCTTTATAGAAGAGGTGGCACCTGTGAAGGACATGAAGAATGTCAGAAGGTGGAGGTGGGATGAAAGTTATTTCTAGCCTGAGAGATAGTAGGAACAAAGCATAGAGATAGGAAAGAAAATAACAAAATCAAGGAATAATAAATAGTCCAATTAATCTGAAAAATAGTCTGCACACAAGAGAAAGTCATGAAATGAGGTTGGAAAGGCAAAGACTGTGAAAGGTTGTAAATGCTAAAAAAGCATCTATTTTAATCTATAGGTGATAGCAGTGTGAGTCTGTTAGCAGAGAATTAACTTCACTAAGTTCAGAGGTGGTCAATAGCATAAGGTTAGCTACCTGATCATGAATATCATACCACAGTTACTCATAAAGATGATTGACTAAGATAAAGAAATGTAGTTTTCATCAGCTAAAGTAGTACTTAAATTGATAAAATCAAAGATCATCTAAAATATTGGGCAAAATGATTTATATGCAAAAGTAATAGTGTTCTTTGGGAAAGATGGTATGATATTAGTACATGATTCTAAAGGAAAGAACTTCTCAAGTAACATAATGTCTTCAAGAGTAAGTTCTTCAAACCAGAAGAAGGGCAATGAACATCAATGAAAGGAAGGGAGAGGTAGAATAGGTTAAATTATTCACACTTAGTGGCACAAAAAATTACAGTGTAGAGAAAGATGGGAGGGTGGGCAATGGGCATCAATTGACCCTTATTTTCATCTGTATTGGCTCAAAAGTGGAACAGTATACACAATCAGTTAAAGATAGAAATCTATCATACGTAATAGGAAAGTAAGGAGATTAAGTAAAAGCTGGGGGCTGGGAGGGACTGACAGAAGAGAAGGTAGACTTGGGAAGCAAAACACTGTCAATGAGGGAAAGGGCGAAAGGAGAGAGAGGACAAACAGGAGAAAAATAGGATGGAAGGAAATACACAGTTAGCAATCATAACTGTGAACGTGAATGGAAGAAACTCTCTCATAAAATGGAAGGAGATAGCAGTGTGGATCAAAAACCATAATCCTACAATATGATGTTTACAAAAAATACACTTGAGGCAGAGAGATCCACACAGAGTAAAGGTTAGGGACTGCTGCAGAATCTATTACACTTCAGTTGAAGTATTAAAAAAAAAAAACAAGGGTAGCAATCCCGATCTCAGACAAAGCAAAAGCAAAAATAGACATAATTAAAAGAATAAGGAAGGAAACTACATCTTGCTACAAAGCATCACAGTGAAGTAAAACCAGTACTAAACATATATGCACCTAGTGGTATAGTATCCAAATTATTAAAGGAGAAGCTAAGTGAGATATAGGTTTATGACCAAATAAGAGATAGAGAGCATTACATAATGTAAAATAGTTAATTTTAATTATATTAAATTACAAATCTTTTTCACAAACAAAACCAATGCAATCAAGATGAGAAAGAAAGAAGAAAGCTGGGAAACAATCTTTACAGCAAGTATCTCTGATAAAGGCCTCATTTCTCATATATGTAGAGAACTGAGTGAAATTTATAAAAAATACAAGCCATTTTCTAATTGATAAATAGTCACAGAATATGAACAGGTAGTTTTCAGATAAAGAAATCAAAGCTATCTATAGGCATATAAAGAAGTGGTCTATATCACTTTTGATTAGAGGAATTGAAATAAAAAGCAGCTTTGATGTACCACCTCTCATATTGCCAAATGATAAATGTGGGAGAGGATGTGGGAAAATTGGGACACTAATGCATTGTTGGTGGAGTTGTGAACTGATCCAACCATTCTGGAGAACAATTTGGAACTATGCCCAAAGGACAACCAAACAGTGAATACCCTTTGAACCAGCAAAACCACTACTAGGTTCATATCCCAAAGAGGTCATAAAAAAGGGAAAAAAACCTACATGTGCAAAAATATTTAGAGCAGCCCTTTTCATAGTGGCAAAATATTTGAAATTGAGGGGATGCCCATCAATCAGGTAATGGCTGAACAAGCTGTGGTAAATGAATGTAATAGAATACTATTGTGCAATAAGAAATGATCAACAGTCAGCTTTCAGAAAAAAAACCTGGAAAGATTTATACAAACTGATGCAAAGTGAAATGAGTATAACCAGGAAAACATTGTACACAGTATCAGCAACATTGTGTGATGATCAACTATGAATGACTCAGTTCTCCTCAGTAAAACAATGTTCCAAGAAAAATACAAAGAACTCCTGAGGAAAATGCTATCCACATGCAGATAAAGAACTGATGGACTCTGAATGCAAATCAAAGCATACTTTTTTCACTTACTTTATTCTTTTTAGTGTTTTTTTTTCTTTTGATCTGTTTCTTTTTTCACAACTGTGACTACTATGGAAATATGTTTTACATGATAGCGCATTCATAACCGATATCAAATTGCCTACCATTTTAGGAAGAGGGGAGGTGAGGAGAGTGAAGGAGGAAGAAAATTTTGGATCTCAAAATTTTGTAAAAATGAATGCTAAATATTGTCTTGACATGTAATTGGGAAAAATAAAATACTATTAAAAATAAAATGAAGACATTTTCCTTTCTCTAACCCTTTGGTATTTATATAATTCTCCATAATTTTCTAAAATGACTGAAATTAGTTCAAATTTGGCTACAATATTCCTGGGAGTTTTCATTTTGGGATCTGTCAGGAGATGGTTGGTAGATTCTTTTAATTTCTACTTTGCCCTCTAGATATAAGACATCTGGGCAGTTTTTGTTTATAATTTCTTGAAATATGATGTTTAGGCTCTTTTTGAATCATAACTTTCAGGTAGTCCAATAACTCAAATTATCTCCCCTCAATCTGTTTTCTAGGTCAGTTGTTTTTCTTATGAGGTATATCACATTTTCTGTTTTTCAGTCTTTTGACTTTGTTTTATTGTTTTTTTTTCAAGTCTTATAGTCATTAGCTTCTACTTGACCATTTCTAATTTTTAGACTTTTTTTTTCCTTTGCTAGGCAATAGGGTTAAGTGACTTGCCCGGGGTCACACAGCTAGTAAGTGTTATGTGTCTGAGGCCAGATTTGAACTCAGGTCCACCTGAATCCAGAGCCGGTGCTCTATCCACTGCACCACCTCGCTGCCCCACACCCTTTCTAATTTTTAAAGAGTTATTTTCTTCAGTAAAGTTTTGCATGTGTTTTACCATTTGGTCAATTCTGAATTTTAAGGAGGTATTTTCTTCAGTTTTTTGTTTGTTTTTTTGCCTCTTGCCAAGCTGTTAATTCTCTCTTTATAATTTTCTTACATTACTCTCACTTCTTTTTTTTCTAATATTCCTGATGGCACTCATACTTGAGTGCTTAAAATAATTTTTTTTTTTTTGCTTTTTAAAAATTTCTTGTTAGCTCATCTAGGAATTTTATTGGGTTTGTGGCCAATCTGCGTTTTTCTTTGAAGCCTTGTTTGTAGATGTTTTAAAGTCATTGTCTTTTTCTGAGTTTGTGTCTTGAGCTTCCCTGTCACAATAAGTAGATTTTTAACATCAGGTTCTTTTTTGTTTGTTCATTTTTCCAGTCCATTGTTTTGACTGTGGACTTTATGTTAGAGTTGGGCTCTGCTTACCTCTTGGAGAGAAGAGGGAGGTTGCCACCGGCCTGAGCTTCAGGCTTTTATGTCCTGCTGTTTTCACAGCTAAAGTTTTTGATGCTTCCAAAGTGGTGTAATCTAGAGTTTGGTCTGGTCCGTGGCCTCCTAGTCTATGTCCTGGTCCCTGGGGCCCCTATTTCCTCACAATCACAACTACTCATCTCTGCCATGAAACTGCTACCCGTACCCAGGTAGGGCCACTGATCCCTTGCCACCAAATCTGTTCCTCTGCCCTACAACCAACTGCAACCTAGAACTGGGTTTTGGGTGATGGAGCTGCCAAATGGCACCTGATCCTTCACCCAGTGCTACCAAAGAAGTCTTCCTAGAATCTCTCTCTGAGCAGGTGTTCCGTCTCCTTACCAACCCTGGGTGTTGAATATTCCTGGTGCCACTGCTACCACTGCTGCTACTGCTAATATAGTCCACAGCTCCAGTGTTTATAGACCTCTCTTTCTATCCTCTTAAGGTGCCCTGGGCTGAAAAAAAAAAACTCACTGTGATTTTTTTATTGCTTTTCCTGCTCAGAATTTGTCTTGACAATGTTTTTTTAAGTTGTTTAGAGGGATGGTTTGGGAAAGCTCATCAATATTGCTGATTTTCCTCCAACATCTTGGCTCTGCCCCACCCCCTAAAGTAGCTCAAATTTAAAACTTATTTCAGTAACTTGGGATGTGGTTTTTCCAAGTTTAGTGATAAACTCATTAAAAGCAGCTAAAGGCTTTCTTATTTATTTTATTATCCTTAATTATCTTGGGTTCCTGTCCCTTATTAGCCATTGCTGGCCTGTTCTTAATACTCCAGAGATCATTCTCCTATATGCTACACTTCACTTTGTAATAAATCAGAACCTATATTAATTCCTGAGACCATTTTTATTACATAGTGTCGACATTCATAAACTATATTTTATTATTCTCCAGTAGAATTAACTCATGAAAATGGGGGGAAAAGGTTCTGTGAATACTACATTAAGAACATGCATCTCAGATAAACATGTGTCTTTCTCAGAACAACTATAAGAATTCCTATCTAACTAGGTCAGTTCTATGTCACTTGCCTTGGTTGTAGTAATTTAATTGAATTAAACTTTATAAAAGGGCAAATTTGCATTTATAAGAAATTTGAGCCTTATCATCCTGCAACATGAGAAAAAACTGCATCTCTGACATAAGCTTGATGAGGCCTGCCAAAATAAGATTTGATAGAAGCCATAGAGTTCACTAAGTATGATTTCTGTGAAAATGAGAACGTTATAAAACTTGGAGAAAAAAACCCTTTGTTCTCATACTCTAGCCAATTACACAGTTGTAGTCACAAACAACAGAAGGCGATCAGTGAACTGTCTGTCATCAATGATAATATTAATCATTTGTGTAATAGTACCTTACATTATTCTGAGTGCTGTCATTTTCACCACCATGTAAATCAGACCTCCAAAAGCACCAAAGAAAAGTAAGAATATCTTAACATAAGGAATCACATCTAACATTTCCAAAAAAGTTGCCCTAACTATTAAAAATTATATGGCTAAAACAAAAATCATGATTTCCTCTTTGTTACTACATTGTTAAGCTAATTTGTTATTGTCAGAACCCTATCTGGCATGGATCTCTTAAAGAGTGATAATAAATAGAAACTGTTCTTAGTCAAATATTTTTAAAGGAAAATTATATATATTTTTCTTATTCCTTAAAGCAGATTACGAATGGAACTGGTTGGGGACAATATGAGCTAACCTGAAATAGTGGGAAAAATAGACATCTGAAAGGACTACAACAAATCATTAGCAAACATAGAAGCTGAAAATTTCCTCACTCAAATGACTCTTTCACTACTTTGCTTTTGACATTGTTGGAATAGCAAGGATAAATTAAACTAACCAATAAACATTCATGCTTAAAACATGCCAAAGACTCCTATTTAAATAGAATTTAGGAAGTATTAGGCCACACTATAGCAATGCATAATAATTGCAGCAGCCAAAATTATTTTCTTCCTTCTTATGCATATAGAATCAGAGACTGAGAGTGGGAAGGAAATTTGGTGATCAGGTCAAGTTCTCTCATCGTATAAATTGAGAAATTAAGACCCAGAAAGGTGAAGTGATATTTACAAAATTTTTTACAAATTTTTATTTACAAATATTTACAAGGCAAAATAGAAAGCCATGTGTTGCCATGATTAAAACCCAAGCCTTCCTGATTTCAATTATACTACAACACACCTTCTTCTCCTTCTATTCTTTTCTCTTCTTCCTCTCCCATTCTTCTTCTCTGTTTTCTTCCTTTTTCTTCTCCTCTTTCTCATTCTTCTCATTTTCCTTCTCCTCTATTTAACATTATTGTTTTTACTATCAACATCTTTATTAGCTTAGAGTTGATGCATTCAGATAGAGTCCAGTAATGTCACTATCCTAGTATCTTTAATATTTAGTGTTAGGTGAAATATCATATAGATAGAAGAAAATAATTATTTTATGAAATTTGGTAAAAGTGCTGGAATCTAAGTTCATCTTCTGCAGACTCATGTAAAGCATCCTCAGGACAACACTTATAGCAGACAAATTGGCAGAGGTGATATTGTGTAAATTTTATCCTGTTCCCACATTGTTTTAATTTCTTCTACTATGTATTTATATTATAGTCATGGAAACTCATGAAGCCTGTATTCTTATTACACAGTCCCTTCTCATTTCCATAGTACTTGGCGGGGTGGTAGTAAAGGTAAAGAAAAATAAAATATTAAGCTTTGTGAAATGTTAAAAAAAAAACCTTAGAGGACTTCAGAAGTTGAACATAGAGGATCTATGTAAAAATATGGAACAGAATAACACAGGATAAGAAAACATGGATGAGTTTCTATTTGTGCCAATGGAAGTACCACCTTAATGAGATCATGGATTCATCAGAGTGCTAAAACATTTGATTGATTACATTTAAATGAATGAAGACAAAAGTTATGTTAGTTTCATGCTCCCAAGTTTCCAATTGCTTCTAATATGCATCCCAAACTTCTTAGTCATAACTTTATTCCACCAATTCTAGTCTCCCACTCATCAATTCCATTTTTTACTACTCAACATGGATCTTTAAATTTTTTTTTATATCTAAAAATCTAACTCTGAAAAGAAGTCTTCTTCAACTCTGACAACTCATTTAGCTATCATCCAGACTATGATGTTATAATGAGATTTTATAGTGTGCATGTGGAAACTCCCTCCATTTTTGAAGAGTAAAACTGTTCTGTAATTTAGGATTATGGAAAAAGACCTGAGAGGTTGTCTGGTCCGAACCCTTCATTTAACGAATGAATAAACTCAGGTTCAAAGAAGTTAAGTGACTTGTCCAAAGTCAAACAGGCATTATTGATTTATTGAAACAGAACTAGAATCTTTGATTTCAAACCTAGTGTTCTTTCTAATTAACCACACTGTCTCCCTAAAATCCCTCCATAAAGTGCCTGGGGATATTAAGATGTTAAGGGACTTGTCCAATGTCACATAGTCAGAACGTATAAGAGGAAGAATTGAACTTTATCTTCCTAACTCTAAGGCCAGCTATGGATCCACTATGCTGTGTCTTACTTTGTTGTTGCTGTTGCTGTTTAGTTGTTTTCAGTCATATCCAAGTCTTCATGATTCTAATTTGGCGTTCTGTTGGAAACTGCAGCAGTTTGCCATTTTCTTCTCCAGCTCATTTTACACGAGAGGGAACTGAGGCAAATAGGGTTAAGTGACTTGCCAAGGTTCACATAGCTATCTTAGATCAGATTTGAAATCAGTTCTTCCTGAATGCAGACCCAGAAATCAGATTGATCATACACTTGGCAGCCAAAGGTGGAGAAACTCTATACAGTCAGTTAAAACAAGACCTGGAGCTGACTGTGGATCATATTATGAGCTTTTTATTGCAAAATGCAGACTTAAATTTAAGAAAGTAGGGAAATCATCAGACCATATGGGTATGACCTAAATAACATCCCTAAGAATATGAAGTGGAGGTGATGAATAGATTTAAGGGATTGGATTTGGTAGAGAAAAAATATGAAGAATTATGGACAGAAGTTTGCAAGATTGTACATGAGGCAGCAATAAAAAAAACCTCCCAAAGAAAAAGAAGAGCAAGAAAGTGGAATGGCTGTCTGATAAGGCTTTACAAATAACTGAGAAAAAGAAGGAAAATGAAAAGTAAAGGAGAGAAGGAAAGACATACCCAACTGAAAGCAGAATTCCAGAAAACAGCAAAGAGAGATAGGAAAGTTTTCTTAAATTAACAATGCAAAGAAACAGAAGAAAACAATAGAATGGGAAAGACAAGATATTTCTCTTCAAGAAAATTAGAGATATAAAGGGAAAGTGCAATAATGGGTAGGATAAAAGACAAAAATGGTTCAGATTGAATAGAAGCAGAAGAAGTTAAGAAAAGGTGTCAATATTACACAAAACAACTACACAAGAAAAATCTTATCACCAATAACCATCATGATGTGGTTACTGATCTAGAGTCAGACATTCTGGAGAGTAAAGTCAAGTAATCTTTAAGGAGCATTGCTAACAATAAGCCTAGTGGAGGTGATAGAACATCTGCTGAATTATTTATTTTTTCTTGATAATTAATTTATCTTTAGTTTTCAATATTTACTTCCATAAGATTTTGAGTTTTAAATTTTCTTTCCTTCTCACTCCTCCCCCCCAAGACAGTATGCAATCTGATATAAGTATATTTTCCCATTAGTCATGATGTAAAGAACAATTAGAACTAATGAGTGGAACCACGAGAATGAAGCATTAAAACAAAACAACAAAGGAAAAGGAGAGCAAATAGTATGCTTCCATCTGCATTCAGACTACATAATTCTTTCTCTGGATGTGGATAGCAATTTTCATTGTGAGTCTTTTGGAATTATCTTAGATTCTTGCATTGCTATGAAGAGCCAAGTCTACCAAAATCAGTCATCACACAATGTGGCTGTTACTGTGTACAACATTCTGCTGGTTCTGCTCATTTCACTCTGCATCAGTTCATGTAAGCCTTTTCAGGCTTTTTTGAAGTCTGCCTACTCATCATTGCTTGTAGCACAACAGTATTCCATTACATTCATATGCCACAACTTGTTCATTCATTCCTCAATTGATGGGCATCCCCTAAATTTCCAATTCTCTGCCAACACAAAAAGAGCTGCTATAAATATTTTTGTACGTGTAGGTCCTTTTCCTATTTTCATGATCTCCTTGGGATACAGACCTAGAAGTAGTTTTGCTGGGTCAAAGGGTATACACAATTTCATAGCCCTTTGGGCATAGTTCCAAATTGCTCTCCAAAATGGTTGGATCATTTCACAACTCCACCAACAATACATTACACTCTGACCAGGTAGGATTTATATCAGGAACACAGGGCTGGTTCAAGATTAGGAAAACTATCAGCATAATTGACCATATCAACAAAACTAACAGAAATCATATGATTATCTCAATAGATGCAGAAAAAGCGTTTGACAAAATACAACACCCATTCATATTAAAAACACTAGAGAGCATAGGAATAAATAGAGTCTTCCATAAAATGATAGATAGCATATATCAAAAACTATCAGCAAGCATTGTATGTAATGGCGATAAGCTAGAAGCATTTCCAATAAGAACAGGGGTGAAACAAGGATGTCCATTATCAACACTGTTATTCAATATTGTGCTAGAAATGTTAGCTGTAGCAATTAGAGAAGAAAAAGAAATTGACAGAATTAGAATAGGCAAAGAAGAAACAAAGCTTTCACTCTTTGCAAATGGTATGATGTTATATTTAGAGAACCCTAGAGAATCAACTAAAAAATTACTTGAAATAATAAACAAGTTTAGCAAAATTGCGGGATATAAAATAAACCCACACAAATCACAGGAATTCCTATATATTACTAACAAAGCCCAGCAGTAAGAGATAGGAGAAATTCCATTAAAAATGACTGCAGACACTATAAAATATTTGGGAGTCTACCTGCCAAAACAAAACCGGGAACTATATGAACACAATTACAAAGTACTATCCACACAAATAAAGTCAGATCTAAATAAGTGAAAAAGCATCAGTTGCTCATGGGTAGGCCAAGCTAATATAATAAAAATGACAATTCTACCTAAATTAATTTACTTATTCAGTGCCATACCAATCAAACCACCAAAAAAGTATTTTATAGAACTAGGAAAACAAAAACACATAACAACATTCATCTGGAAGAACAAAAAATCCAGAATATCAAAGGAACTAATGAAAAGAAATGCAAGCAAAGGTGGCCTAGCTATACCAGATCTTAAATTATATTATAAAGCAGCATTCATCAAAACTACTTGGTACTGGCTAAGACATAGAGTGGTGGATCAATGGAATAGTTTAGGTATGCAAGACACAACAGTCAATGACTATACTTATCTATTTGATAAATCCAAAGACTCCAGCTTCTGGGATAAGAAATCACTTGGCATAGACAACAGCTTACACCCTATACCAAGATAAAAGTCAAAATGGGTACAGGATTTAGATATAAAGACTAATACTATAAGAAACTAGAAGAGCAAGGAATAGTTTACCTGTCAGATCTATGGAGAAGGGAAGAGTTTATGACCAAATGAGAGATAGAGAACATTATGAAATGCACAATGGATAATTTTGATTACATTAAATAGAAAAGTTTTTGCACAAACAAAGCCATTGCATCCAAGATTAGGAGGGAAGTAGAAAACTGGGAAATAATTTTTACTACCAGTATCTCTGAAAAAGGCCTCATTTCCAAAATATATAAAGAACTGAATCAAATTTATAAGAATACATGTCATTCCCCAATTGATAAATGGTCAAAGGATATGAACAGGCAGTTTTCAGAGGAAGAAACTAAAGCCATCTATAGTCATATGAAAAGAATATTCTAAATCACTATTGATTAGAGAAATACAAATCAAAATGACTCTGAGATACCACATCACACCTATCAGATTGGCTAACGTGATAAAACAGGACAACAGAAATGTGGGAAAATTGGAACACTGCTGAATTATTTAAAACTGTAAAATATGATGCTGTGAAAAGTGCTGCACTCAATATGCCAGCAGATTTGTAAAACTCAAAGTGGGCACTGTATTGGAAAAGGTCAGTTATGTCCCAGTCTTAAAGAAATGCCAAGGAATGTTCAAATTACAGAACAATTGCATTCATTTCACATGCTAGCAACATAATGCTTAAGATCCTCCAAGCTAGGTTTCATAAATATGTGAACCAAGAATCACCAGAAGAGCAAGCTGGTTTTTGAAGAGGCAAAGGAACCAGAGACCAAATTGCCAACATTCACTGGATTATGAAGAAAGCAAGGGAGTTCCAGGAAAAAAAAAAATCTATTTCTGCTTCTTTGACTACACAGAAGCTTTTGACTATGGATCACAACAAAAACATGGCAAGCACTCAAAGAGATGGGAGCACCAGATCACCTTACCTATCATTTGATGAACCTGTATGAGGGCCAAGAAGCAGCAGTTAGAAATTAACATGGAAAAACTGATCAGTTTAAGATTGGAAAAGGAGTACTGCAAGGTTGTATATTGTCACCTTATTTACTTAATTTATATGCAGGATACATAATGCAAAATGCCAACTGGATGAATCAAAAGCTGGAATTAAGGTTGTCAGGAGAAATACTAGCAATCTCAAATATGTAGACAATACCACTTTGATGGCAGATACTGAGGAGAATTTAAAAGCCTATTGATGAGCATAAATGAGGAGGATGTAAAAGATGGCTCGAAGCTTAACATAAAAACTTAACATAAAAAAGATCTTGGCAACTGGCCCTATCACTTCCTGGCAAATAAAGGGAGAAGAAATGTAAACAGTGTCAGATTTTATATTCTTGGGCTCAAAGATCACTTTCAGACAGCAACTGCAGCCACGAAATTAAAAGATACTTGCTCCTTGGAAGGAAAGCTATTGCAAATCTGAGTATCATACTAAGAAACCGAGACTTTTGAGAGTCCCTTAGACAGCAAGGAGATGAAATCAATCAATACTAAAGAAACTAATTCAGTCTATTTACAGGAAGATCAAATACTGAAGCTGAAGATTACATACTTTGGCCACATAATGAGAAGATAAGACTCATATTGGAAAAGCCCCTAGTGTTGGGAAAGATTGAAGGCAAAAGGAAAAAGATATGGAAGAGGATAAGATGGATAGATAGTGCAATGGAAACAAGGAACATGAACTTGGACATAATTCAAGAGATAATGGAAAACAGAATGACACGGAATATTATTTATATGGTCCACTGGGTCATGCAGAGTCAGACACAACATGCTGTGTTGCTATGTTTGTACTAAATTAATTTGTATATCTTGTTTGTGATTATTTTTAAGTCATTTCCATAGCTGAATTTTGTCTCCCCAATTAAACTGCAAGCTTCTTAATAGACTGGAATCAGGTGAAGGTTTGCAAATGGTAAGCACTTAGCACATGCTGACTGACCCACAATACTAAATAAACTCACAAAAAAGTCAGTATAGAAGATAATACTGAAATGCTAAGTGGCAAAACTGATGCCTTCTTATATGTTAGGAAATTACAAAACACGAAATAATGAAGAGCTAAATGAGCATAGCCAAGATATATTGTATACAATAACAGCAATATTGTTTTAAGAATGACTTTGAGTGAATAAATGATTTTTATTATAAATACCCAAATTAACTATGAAGGACATATAAAAAAAGACACCATCTATATCCAGAGAAAGAACTGATAAATAGAAGTATATATAGAATAATTTTACATATGTGTGTGTGTGTGTGTGTGTGTGTGTGTGTACACACATATTTGTGTCTAATGGTAATCATCTCTGGAGTCTAATGGTAACCATCTCTCAGTGGGGGTTAAGGGGGCCGCAAGGGAAGAAAAAAAGGAAGTAAGAAAATTTATACGATAATTTTGTTGTATATTTGAAAGTAATAGCAAGTTATGTGTAGTAGATTTGCAGTTTCATATGCAATCATCTTTTTTATTGTACTATGTTATGGAAATGCTTCTTTTATTCCATAAATTACATTTCAAAAATAATAAAACATTCAGAATGATGAACTTATTGCTTGAACTTCATGCTTGGCGTTACTCCATCTGGTATTAATGGTATAGATTTTCCTTTTCGTTCTGTTTAACCACATATATTTTGTTCATGGGAAAATTCTTGAAACTTTTTGGTCATTTATACTAAGGAATAACTGATTAACAATTCCCTCACTTCCTTTTTTTCTCTTTATCATATCAGTTCCCAGTCAAGTTTGAATTGAATGGAGCTCAGAAATGCTAAGCGTTCATCTAAAGCAGGTACTTCAAAGGCAAAAGATTAATTCTCCATTTTTCAAAGGTCATCATTTTCTCATGGCTTACAACAGGTCATTTAAAGAACATATCTGAGCTACAATATTTGTTTGATCCTGAAGATAATAAGATCTTCAAATAAATTCTCTTGGTTTCTTCTTTGAAAACACAGCAAGACCCATGACCTCAAGAAAGCTCTTATCTAACATAGGTCCAGGAATCAGCTAGGAATAAATTTAAGGGGTTAGATTCTTCCTTAAGATACTTCCACTACTTTTTAAAAATTCTTCAAAAATGCATTCCATTTGAATGTTGATGTTCAAAAAGGATTGCTATATGGAGATACTAAATATTTTAAAGAACCCATGTGAATTCAAAGGTGCTTTCATAAAGAGAAGAAAAATAATTTGTTTTTGAGTGTACCATTTTCCTGCATTTCCTAAACCACATCTTAGGTGGATAAAATGTCACAAGGCAGAACTTTTGACTTTTGTGAGCTTCACCAGTGCAGACGGTATAAGGAAGCATTCTAAAGAAATTAAAGGATTCTAGGGCAGAGTCAGGATGTAGGATTAGAAGCAATCCAGCTGAATTCTCTCAATGTTCCCTTCCAAACAATTTAAAATAATGTCTCAAATCAAATTTCAGAGTGGCAGAGCCAACAAAAGGTCAAGGTGACACATTTTTCTAGCCTAAGAAAACTTAGTAGGTCGACAAGAGAAGTTTGTGACACCAGGGTGGAGGTCTGTCCAGAGCTCATGTAAGTGGAACAGCAACAGCAACAATAGCAACTTTGGAAACTCTCAGCCCAGAGATAGTAAGGGGATCAGAAAGAGATTACTGGGGATCCTTTGCTGACACTAGGTACAGCCAGCACTTATTGGCAATTCTATTGCCCCTATGTAGTTCTGGGTCAGAGTTCCAAAGCAGAGAGGAGTATTGGAGGTTAGTCAAAAAGAGAGCAGGTGCCCTGGTCAGAGTTCTAAGGCAAAGCTAGAACTAGTACTTCTGGCTACAGAGGATCAAGAGCACTTCCTGGGTAAAGACCAGAGTCTAGATGAGGATAGCAGTGACTACACTTCTCCAATAATCACACGATCCTGGAAGAACCAAAAAGTTTCAGACCCCCAGAAGTAACTCTGAAAACAGCAGCACAAAAAATCCTGAAGTTTGGGACAGTGATTTCCCAGCCACATGTAAACAGAGACCAACTTTAACATAAAGGTCTAGGTCAATAAAGAGGTTAGAAAAATGAGCAAACAAAAAAAAAATTAATTTGACTATTTTGTTTGTAGCTGTTTTCACACTGTTGTTTCTTCTGAGTTTATGTGTTGGTTTTCGCTGCCAGCATAAATAGCTACAACAAAAGCCTCAATGAAAAATGCTGATTGGACCCAAACACAACAAAAATTCCTGGAAGAGTTAAAAAAAAATGAGAGCAGCAGAGGAAAAAAAGTGGTCAAAAGAAATGAGTGATGCAAGAAAATCATGAAACAGAATTAACAGCTTGATAAATGAGGCACCAAAATTACTGAAGAAAGAACTCCTTAAAAAGCAGAATAGACCAAATAGAAAAGGAGGTATAAAAATTCAGTGAAGAAAAGAACTCCTTAAAAAACAAAACTGGCCAAATGGAAAATGAGGCGTAAAATTTCATTAAAGAAAATAATTCCTTCAAAATTGGAATTGGGCAAATAAAAGTGAGTGACTCTTATGAGACATTAAGAAATAATTTTTTAAAATGGAAAAAAATTAAAAAAGAAGAAAATGTGAAATATTTGATCTAAAAAAAAAAACAACTGATCTGGATAATAGATAAAGGAGAGATAATTTAAGAAACATTGAGGGGTGGAGCCAAAATGGCAGAAGGAAAGCAGTGACTGTCTTGAGCTCTCTCCCAAAGCCCTCCAAATACCTAAAAAAATGGCTCTAAACAAATTCTAAAGCAGCAGAACCCACAAAAGACAGAGTAAAACAAATTTCCAGCCAAAGGCAGCCTGGATGATTGATTAGAAAGCTATATTGCGCCAGGCAGGGAGAGGAGATCAGTGTGGTGTGGGCGCGCAGGCTGCAGCAACCCTGAAGCAGCCTCAGAGGACTGAATCACAGGCAGCTGTGGCAGTTTCTAGACTTTTCAACCCCTGAATGCCAAAGACAACTTAAAAGGTCAGTGGGAAAAGTCTGTGACTGCGGTGAGAGAGGAGCTAGGTCTCAGCCACAAGTCTCAAGTGCGGTCCAGGGCCACAGCTTTTTCCTGAGCTTCTGGCCCAAAGACTGAGGGGGAATTGAGTGGCTGATCAGAGAGGGATTGCAGGGATCTCTCTGCCTGTGCTCAGGCAGGAATCTCTTGCTTTACCAGTGCTTGGATCTGTGTCAAAGTTCTGAGGGGCGGTCCTGGGACAAGAAGGAACACTGGTGCGGTGGAGCTTGTTGTGGTGGTGGAGAGAAAACACCTCGCCCCTTATCATAGCACCCTGAAAGAACTGAAAATTTACACGTCCCTAGAAGTACCTCTGAAAACAGCTGTACAAACCCCCGAACCTTGGGACAGTACACTCTTCTCATTGGAAGCAGACTTTTACCTTAACAAACAGTTTAAAACTCAAGTAATTGTCTGGGATCATGAGTAAGCAGCACAAAAAGAGTCAGACTATATTATCTTACTTTGGTGACAAAGAAGATCAAAACATACAACTAGAAGAAGACAACAAAAACAAAGCTCCTACATCCAAAGCCTCCAAGAAAAATATGAATCACTCCCAGGCCTTGGAAGAGCTCAAAAAGGATTTTGAGAAGCAAGTAAGAGAAGAAGACGAAAAACTGAGAGTGATGCAAGAAAATCATGAAAAACAAGTCAAAGCTTGCTAAAGGAGATCCAAAAAAATACTGAAGAAAACAACACCTTAAAAAATAGCCTAACCCAAATGGCAAAAGAGGTCCAAAAAGCCAATGAGGAGAAGAATGCACCAAAAAGCAAAATTGGCCAAATGCAAAAGGAAGTCCAAAAGATTACTGAAGAAAATACTTCCTTAAAAATTAGAATAGAGCAATTGGAAGCTAGTGACTTTATGAGAAATCAAGACACTGTAAAACAAATCCAAAAGAATGAAAAATTAGAAAACAATGTGAAATATCTCATTGGAAAAACAACTGACCTGGAAAATAGATCCAGGAAAGAGAATTTAAAAATTATTGGACTATCTGAAAGCCCTGATAAAAAAAAAGAGCCTAGACATCATCTTTCAAAAATTATCAAGGAAAACTGTCCTGATATTTTAGAACCAATAGGCAAAATAGAAATTGAAAGAATCTACCAATCTCCTCCTGAAAGAAATCCCCAAAGGAAAACTCCTAAGAATATTGTAGCCAAATTCCAGAGTTCCCAGGTCAAGGAGAAAATATTACAAGCAGCCAGAAAGAAACAATTCAAGTATAGTGGAAACATAATCAGGATAACACAAGATTCAGCTGTTTCTACATTAAGGGACCTGAGGGCTTGGAATATAATATTCCAGAGAGCAAAGGAGATTGGATTACAACCAAGAATCACTTACCTAGAAAAACTGAGTAGAATCCTGCAGGGGAAAAAAATGGTCACTCAGTGAAATAGAGGATTTTCAAGAATTCTTGATGAAAAGACCAGAGTTGAATAGAAAATTTGATTTTCAAATACAAGACTCAAATGGAACATGAAGAGGTAAACAGGAAAGAGAAAATCATAAGAGACTTAGAAAGGTTGAACTGGTTACATTCCTAAATGGAAAGATGATATTTGTAACTCATGAGACCTTTGTCAGTGTTAGGGTAGCTGTAGGGGAAAAAATTATATGTATGTATATATAGATATAGATATAGATATAGATATAGATATAGATATAGATATAGATATAGATATAGATA
>NW_020954687.1:14929784-14967232 GCF_900497805.2 Vombatus ursinus
AGATATAGATATAGATATAGATATAGATATAGATATAGATATAGATAGATAGAGGGCACAGGGTGAGTTGAAAATGAAGGGGTCACATCTGGAGAATAAAATTAAGGGGTGAGAGAGGAATATACTAGGAGGAGAAAGGGAGAGGTAGAATGGAGTAAATTATCCCACAAAAAAAAAAAAAACAAACAGAAAAGAAAAGGCTCTTACAGCAGAGGAGAAATGGGGAAGGTGAGAGGGAATGAGTGAATCTTATTCTCATAGGATTTGACTTAAGGAGGGAATAACATACACACTCAATTGGGTGTGGAAATCTGTCTTGCCCTACAGGAAAATGGGAGGGGGGTAAGGGGACAAGAGAGAAGGGAAAGGATAGAGAGGAGGGCAGATTGGGAAAGGGAGTAATCAGAAGCAAATACTTCTGAGGAGGGACAGGGTCAAAAGAAAGAATAGCATAAATGGGGGGGCGGGATAGGATTAAGGAAAATAGAGTTAGTTTTTCACAGCATGTCTACTATGGAAGTGTTTTGCATAACTGCACATATATAACCCTTACTGAGTTGCTTGCCTTATCAATGAGGGTGGGTGGGGAGGGAGGAAGGGAGAAAATTTGGAACCCAAAGTTTTAAAAACACATGTTTAAAAAAATGTTTTCACATGCAACTGGGAAATAAGAAATATAGGAAATGGGGTACAGAAATCCATCCTGCCCTATAGGAAAATTGAGGGGGAAGGGGATAAGAGAAGGGGGGGAGATAGAAGGGAAGGCAGAGTAGGGGAAAGGGTATTTAGAATGCATGCCATCTTGGGGTGGGGGGATGGGCAAGATGGGGTAAAAATTTGGAACTCAAAATCTTGTGGAAGTAAATGTTGAAAACAAAAAAATAAATAAAAGTTACCATTAAAAAATAAATAAAAGAAAAACTGGATAATCTAAAAGTCATAATCAAAGAAAGCACCTAGAAATCATATTTCAAAAAAAAATCAAGGACCCAACATCTTAGATCCAGAAGGTAAAATAGAAATTGAAAGAATCCACCAATCACCTCCTAAAAGAGATCCTAAACACTCCAAGGAGTATTATAGCCAAATTCCAGCAGTCCCAGGTCAAAGAGAAACAACAAC
This sequence comes from Vombatus ursinus, assembly GCF_900497805.2. Classification (NCBI taxonomy): domain Eukaryota; kingdom Metazoa; phylum Chordata; class Mammalia; order Diprotodontia; family Vombatidae; genus Vombatus; species Vombatus ursinus. Next base: position 14,930,907 of record NW_020954687.1, read on the forward strand.
ATCCTTCAAGCAGCCAGAAAGAAATAATTCAAATATTGTGGAGCCACAATCAGGATCACACAAGATTTAGTGCCTACCATTTTAAAGCAACAGAGACTGCCTAGAATAGGATATTATGGAAGGCAAAGATCTAGGATTACAGCCAAGAATAACCTACCCAGCAAAACTGAGTATAATTTTTCAGAGTAAAAAAGGATATTTCATTAGAGGGCTTTCAAATATACCTGATGAAAATATCAAAGCTGAAAAAATAATTTGATATTCAATAAAAGAAGCATAAAAAGGTAAACACAAAAGAGTAATCATAAGGATCATAATAAAGTTAAACTGTTTACATTGCTATATGGGAAGATGATACATGTAACATCTAAGAACTTTATAATTATTAGGGCCATGAAAAGGAATTTACATAAACAGAGGGGATGATTGTGAAGGCAATTAGATTAGGGTGATCTCCAAAATGAAGGAGTGAGAAAAAGGGATGCACTGGGTGATGGGGAAGGGTGAAGTAGAAAACGAAAATTTTTTCTCACATAAAATGGGCATACAAGGAAGAGTTTTGACAGTGGAAGGGAAATGGGGAGTGGGGCGGGGTGGCCAAAGCTTGAAACTCACTCTCATCAGAATTGGTTCAGAGAGAAAAATATACATATGCATACATACATATATATGTATATGTGTGTGTATACACACACACAAACACGAAGTTGAGTACAGAAATGTAATTTACCCAATAGGGAAATAAAAGGGAAAGGGGATAAAATAAAGGGAAAAGATGATAAAAGAGAGGAGAGATTAAGTGAGGCAGTGATGAGAATCAAAATAGATTTTTGAGGAGGGACAGGATAAAAGGAGAGAGAGAAAAAGAAACAGAAGAAGAGAGTTGGAGGGAAAAACACAGCAATGATAACTGTGAATGTGAATGGATGAGCTCATCCATAAATTAGAAGCAGATAGCCAAATGGATTAGAAACCAGAATACAATAATATGTTGTTTACAAGTGCTCACTTGCCTCTGGCTCTGCTAGTTTGCAGTAGGGCCCCAGACTTGGAGTCTTGCAGCAGGCCCCCTACTGTGAGACTAGCTGTTCTGCTGCTCTTGAACCTCCTCCCCCTCCCACTCCAGTGAAAAAGATCTTTCCTGCCCTGTTGATAGTTACTTGCCTGTTCCTAGATCAATTTCCCTGACTTGTATTATTATAGTTTGACAAAGTTCTTTATATATTTGAGATATGAAACCTTTATATGAGAATCTGTCTATAACTCCTCGCCCCCAATTTTTTGCTTTCCTTCTGATGTTGGTTACATTTGTTTTATTGATATAAAACTTTTTCAATTTAATGTAGTAGAAATTAGCAATTTTACACCTAACACTGCTTTTCATGTCTTTTTTTTTTCAAGAACAAAGACTTTAATTTCCAGCTTCAGTGCTGAGCTTCTAAATGATGGAGGGAAAGATGGAAAGAAGGATTGGAAGCATTATCTTCTAACAATTAACCCAAGATTTCTCTATTACTTCAAAACTAAAAAGATTAAGTGGGTTTTAAAAGCTGTATTTTTTAACTTGGGCCATTAGTGGGCACGGTGAGTAGAGTGCCAGGCCTGGATTCAAGAAGACACACCCTCCCGAGTTCAAATCTGACCCAGACACCAGCTGTGTGACTCTGGGTAAATCACTTAACCCTATCTGTCTCGGTTTCCTCATCTGCAAAATGAGCTGGAGAAGAAAATGGCAAACCACTCCAGTATCCTTGCCAAAAGGGGTCATGAAGAGTCAGACATGATTGAAGAAAGACTAACAAATTTCTTTTACTTAGTCAGGGGTGTTCTTGCACCTCACGCATTGGTGAATTGAAAAGAGGAATTAAAGCATTATTCTTAATTCTCTGAGATGGGAAAAAAAAATTCTAAACAGCAACTGTTTTAAATTTCTTTCTTTTGATCTTGTTTTATTGTTGTAGTTCAATAATGACCCCATTTGGATTTTTCTTAGCAAAGATACTAACATCGTTTGTCACTTCCTCCCCTAATCATTTCACAGAAGAGGAAACTGAGGTAGGGCCAAGTGACCTACTCAGGGTCACACAGCCAGTAAATGCCTGAAGTCAGATCTGAACTCAGGAAGAAGAGTCCTCTTGACTCCAAGCCCAGTGCTCTATCTGCAATAGTGCCACCTAGGCTCCCTGATCTTATTTTATACATACAGGAAAAGTGACAGGAGTGAATCTTCTTTTTTTTTTAATCCACATTTCTACCTTTATTAAATACATGTCTACCAGCATTCAAATCCATGACTTTTAAAAAATATATATTATTTTTAGTTCACTTCCACAAGATTTTAAGTTCCAAATTTTCTCCCCATCTCATCCCTCTCCCCTCCCCAAGATTTCATGCATTCTGTATACCACTTCCTCTAATCTACCCTCCCTTCTATCTCTTCCCCTTCTATTTTCCTGTAGGGCAGGACAGATTTCTACACTATATATCCTGTATTTCTTATTTCCCAGTTGTATGTGAAAACAATTTTTTAACATGTTTTTAAAACTTTGGGTTCCAAATTTTCTCCCTTTCTCCCTCCCCACCCACCCTCATTGAAAAGGCAAGGACTTCAATATAGGTTATACATGTGCAATTATGCAAAACACTTCCATAGTAGATATGCTGTGAAAAACTAACTCTATTTTCCTTAATCCTGTCCTGCCCCCCCCATTTATTCTATTCTTTCTTTTGACTCTGTCCCTCCTCAGAGGTATTTTCTTTTGATTACCCCCTCTCCCAATCTGCCCTCTGCTCTATCATTCCCCTACTCTCTTATCCCCTTCCCCCCCTATTTTCCTGTAGGGTAAGACAGATTTCCATATCCAATTGAGTATGTATGTTATTCCCTTCTTAAGTCAAATCTTATGAGAATAAGATTCACTCATTCCATCTCACCTTCCCCCGTTTCCCCTCCACTGTAAGAGTCTTTTCTTTTCTGTTTTTTTTTTAGATAATTTACCTGTTCTACCTCTTCCTTTCTCCTTCTACTAGTGTAATCCTCTCTCACCCCTTAATTTTATTCTCCAGATATGACCCCGTCATCTTCAACTCACCTTGTGCCCTCTATCTATCTATCTATCTGTCTATCTATCTATCTATCTACATACACACATACACACATATAATTTTTTCCCTCCAAATACCCTAATACTGACAAAGGCCTCATGAGTTACAAATATCTTTCCATACAGGAATGTAAACAGTTCAACCTTAATAAGCCTCTTATGATTTCTCTTTCCTGTTTACATCTTCATGTTTCATTTGAGTCTTGTATTTGAAAGTCAAATTTTCTCTTCAACTCTGGTCTTTTCATCAAGAATGCTTAAAAGTCCCCTATTTCACTGAATGACCATCTTTTCCCCTGAAGGATTATACTCAGTTTTGCTAGGTAGGTGATTCTTGGTTGTATTCCTGTCTCCTTTGCCCTCCGGAATATTATATTACATGCCCTGCAGTCTCTTAATGTAGAAGCCGCTAAATCTTGTGTTATCCTGATTGTATTTCCACAATACTTGAATTGTTTCTTTCTGGCTGCTTGTAATATTGTCTCCTTGACCTGGGAATTCTGGAATTTGGTTACAATATTCCTAGGAGCTTTCCTTTGGGTATCTCTTTCAGGAGGAGATCGGTGGATTCTTTCCATTTCTATTTTGCCTACTGGTTCTAAAATATCAGGACAGTTTTCCTTGATAATTTCTTGAAAGATGATATCTAGGCTCTTTTTCTGATCATGGCTTTCAGACAATTCAACAATTTTTAAATTCTCTCTCCTGGATCTATTTTCCAGGACAGTTATTTTTCCAATGAGATAGTTCACATTGTTTTCTATTTTTTCATTCTTTTGGATTTGTTTTACAGTGTCTTGATTACTCATAAAGTCACTAGCTTCCAATTGCTCTACTCTAATTTTTAAGGACGTATTTTCTTCAGTAAGCTTTTGGACTTCCTTCTCCATTTAGTCAGTTTTGCTTTTTAGGGCATTTTTCTCCTCATTGGCTTTTTGGACCTCTTTTTCCATTTGGGTTAGGCTATTTTTTAAGTTGATATTTTCTTCAGTACTTTTTGGGGTCTCCTTTAGCAAGCTATTGACTTGTTTTTCATGATTTTCTTGCATCACTCTCAGTTTTTCCTCTACTTCTCTTACTTGCTTCTCAAAATCCTTTTTGAGTTTTTCCATGGCCTGGGACCAATTCATATTTTTCTTGCAGGCTTTGGATGTAGGAGCTTTGATTTTGTTGTTTTCTTCTTGTTGTATGTTTTGATCTTCTTTGTCACCAAAGTAAGATTCTATGGTCTGACTCTTTCTGCACTGCTTGCTCATGATCCCAGTCAATTACTTGAGTTTTAAACTCTTTGTTAAGGTAGGAGTCTGCTTCCAGTGTGGAGAATGTACTGTCCCAAACTTCGGGAGGTTTTGTGCAGCTGTTTTCAGAAATACTTCTAGGGACCTGTAAATTTTCAGTTCTTCCAAGGTGCTATGATCAAGGGCGAGGTGTTTACTCCTTTCTTGGCCTGTGTTCTAGTCTATGAGTGACCACAAGCACTCTTTTCTGTCTTGGAACTGTGAGGAGGATTTCCTTCCCACTGCCACTACAAGCTCCACCATGCCAGCGCTCCTCCTTGCTGCCACCCAGAACTGGGATACAGATCCAAGCACAGGCAAAGCAAGAGAATCCTGTACCAGCAGAGAGATCTCTGCAATCCCCCTCTGATCAGCCACTCAATTCCTGATTCCCCCTCAGTCTGTGGGCCAGAAGTTCTGGAAGCAGCCGCCACCCCGGGGGCCAAGTTCCATGACTGGGGCTGGAACTGTGCTTTCTCTCTCACCACAGACAGGGACTTTTCCCACTGACCTTCTAAGTTTTCTTTAGCATTTTTGGGCTGAGAAGTGTGGAAACCACTACAGCTGCCTGTGATTCAGTCCTCTGAGGCCTGCTCCAGGTTCGCTACAGCCTGTCTTGCCTGCGTGCCCAAGTCAAACTGTGCTCCTCTCCCCTCTCGGCACAGTATACCTTTCAGATCAACTATCCAGGCTGTCTTGGACTGTAAATCTGTTTCAGTCTGTCTTTTCGTGGGTTCTGCTATCCATGTCTTATTTATTCATAAATTGTTTGCCTATCCATAAGTCTGATGGGTAATATGTTTCATAGTCTTCAAATTTTCTTTTATTATCTCTTTATATCTAGGTCATGTATCCATTTTGCTCTTTCCTTGGTAAATGGTTTAAGATACTGATCTACACTCAATTTCTGCCAGAATGCTTTCCAGTTTTCCCAACAATTTTTACTAAATAATAATTTCTTATTCCAAAACTTACACTTCTCAAACACAAGGTTACTATAGTCATATACTGCTGCAAATTGTGTATCTACTCTGTTCTACTGACCTATCTTTCTATTACTTTGCCATTACCAGATAGTTTTGATAATTACAGCCTTATAATATAGTTTAAGATCTCATACTGCTAAACCTCCTTCCTTTACATATTTTTCATTAGTTCCTTTGATATTCTTGACTTTTGCTCCAGCCTCTCATTTAAACTCTGTGTATGTCTCTCATATTTCAAGTTTTTCTTATAAACAAAATATTGTTAGATTCTGCTTTCTAATCTATTATGCTGTCCATTTCCATTCTTTGGGTGAATTGATCCCATTCACAATCACAGTTATGATTACTAACTATGCATTTCAGTCTATCTTATTTTCTTCTGTTTATTCTCTCTCTCTCTCTCTCTCTCTCACCTTTTCCCTCCTTTAATGACTGTTTTGCTTCTGACCACTGCTTCCTGTAATCTTCTCTCTCTTTAACCATCATCCCTACCTTCTTGTCTTTTTCCCTCCTACTTCCCTGTTGGATTAAATACATTTCTACATCTAGTTGTGTTTGTGTGTGTGTGTGTGTGTGTGTGTGTGCATATACTGCCACATATATTCTTCCCTCTTTGAACTAAGTCAGATGAGAGCGTGGTTCATTGCATGCCCTACTTCTGGCCATTTCCCCATCTTTGTACATGCTTTGCATTCTTCTTTTATGTGAGATAATTTTCTCCAGTGTTCTCCCTTTCCCTTTCTCCCAGTATATTCCCATACCTATCAATTTTTTTTGAGATCATTCCAACATAAACAACTCACTTCCATGCCTTTTGTCTATGTGGGGTCCTTCAAACCTCTCTAACAGGATAAAGTCCTTAGGAGTTACGTCTATCATTTTTCCACATAAAAACTCGAACAACGTAACCTTATTGAGTCCTTTATCATTTCTCTTTCAGGTTTACTTTTTTATTCCTCTGTTGAGTCTTGTATTTGAAAGGAAACTCAAATTCCTCTCTGGTTTTTTCATTAGGAATGCTTGGAAGTCCTCTATTTCCTTTAATATCCATTTTTTCCTCTGAAAGACTATACTCAGTTTTGCACAGTAGATCATTGTCGGTTATAAACATAGCTCCTTTGTCTTCTAAAATATCACATATCAAGTCATCTGCTCCTTTAAAAGTGGTAACTGCTAAATCTTACATCATTCTTACTGTGGTTTAATGGTATTTGAATTGTTTCTTTTTGCATGTTAAAGTATTTTCTCTGATCTAGAGCTCTGGAATGGGCTACAATATTCCTGAGAGTTTTCATTTTGGGATCTCTTTCAGGAGGTAATTGGTGGAGTCTTTCAGTTTCAATTTTACCCTCTAGTTCTAGGATATCAAGGAAATTTTTCTTTATAAGTTCTTGAAATGTGGTATATAGGCTCTTTTTTCAACCAGGAAGGGCCCTCAATCCATTGCAGTGGTTAGCAATACTTTTTCTCTGGGCTCCTGATCCCTTGTAACTGTAAACTCTCCTCTCTGCTTTGGAAGTGTGACCAGGAAGTGGGTATAGTCAATGGAGCTGCCAAATAGCACCCTGTCCTACACCCAGTGCTAGCATAGGAGTCCCCTATAATTTCTTTCTGACCAGTTTTCAGATTCCCTCACTGTCACTGGCTTGAGAGCTCCTGAAGTTGCTGATACTGCTATCACTATTGAGTCCAAGGCCCATAGCATAGTAATAGCCTATTACTTCCACGTGGGCTCCAAGCTACTATCTGCCTTGGTAACACAGGCCTCTTTTTGAGACCTCATAAGTTGTCTTAGGCTAGAAAAAAATGTCTTACCTTAGCCTTTTTTGTCTCTCCTACACCAAAATTTTATCTGAGGCATTATTTTGAAGTTTTTTTTTGGAGGAGAATGTTGGGAAAGGCTGTCTCTACAGCCATCCTCGTGGCATCACTCTCACTTATCTTAAATCTTACCCTGTTTATGGCTGCTTCCCTACTGCCTACAAACAGTCTCCCCCATTCTCAAAATCTTCTCAGTTGACCTGCTACCTACTTTCCCACCTCTCATTCAGGAGAAACTGCTTTCTCCAAAGTTGGTAATGTTCTTTTAATTGGAAAATCCAATGACCTTTTTTCAATCTTCAGTCTTCTTGACTTCACTTCATTCTTCTTAACATCTAAAATACTACAGGCCATCTTATTCTTTTTAATATCCTTTTATCTCTGTATTTTCATGACATTAATGACTTTTGGTCCTCCTCCTATCTGAATGATCCTTTCCAATCTCCTTTGACCACCAGAAGATTTTATATTTAACTGTGGAACTCAAAATAAAAAAAAAAAAACTGTTATAATTATTTTTACATGTAATTTGGAAAATAATACACTATTATTTAAAAAAAGAGGGCATCCCAATTTTCAGTGAATCCCTTGCAATGCATGAGGCAATCCAAGTTGAAATCAAACTCACCTAATAGTAGGATAAACTGTTTACTTCAAAAAAGAAGCACTACTCTAAGATGGTAAGGAAGGAATCCTCTGAAGCCCTCTCAAATTCCCCTCCAAACAAATAGAAAACTTCCTCAGAATTGATCTAGGAACAGGGAAGCAGCTTAGCAGGGCAGGAAAGAGCAGTCTCACTGGGGTGAGAGGAGAATGTTGTCTAAGTGCAGTAGCAGCAAGGTTCCAAGCCTGGGGCAATCCACCAGTGAGGCCCCACTCTCCAAAAAACTAGCAGCCCCCTAGGCAAATGAGCAGTCTGTGAAACACAGCAAGGTCCCACCCCAGTGGCCCCACCCCTCTGTACAAGCCACCAGCCAGGCCTTGACCCAATGCTGACCAGCAGTGAAGCCCCACCCTGGGGCCAGCCAACAGTAAGACCCTACCAGCTGAGGGACTCTGATTCCACAGCAACCCAACAGCAGGGCCCCACTCATGGGGCAGACCAGCAACAAGATACCTCATGATCTCAGACAAAGCAAAAGTAAAAAGAATGTAATTAAAAGAGATAAAGAAGGAAACTATATCTTTCTTAAAGGTACATAGACAATTAAATTATATCAATACTAAACACATATGCACCAAATGGCATAGCATCTAAATTTTTGAAGAAAAAGTTAAATGCGTTACAGGAGAAAATAGATTAAAAAAAGTATATTAGTGGGGGACCTCAATTGTCACCTTTCAGAAGTTGATAAATCTAACCAAAAAAATAAATAAGAAAGAAGTTTAGGAGGTGAATAAAATTCTGGAAAAGTTAGGTATGATAGATCTCTGGAGAAAACTGCATGGGAATAGAAAGGAATATCTTTTTTCTCAGTTGTACATGGTACCTACACAAAAACTGACCGTGTATTCAGACATAAAAACCTCACAACCAAATGCAGAAAAACAGAAATAGCAAGTGTATCCTTTTCAGTTTATAATGCAATAAAAATTACATTCAATAATGGACAACGGAAAGAGATATTAAAAAGTAATTGAAAATTAAATAATCTAATGCTAAAAAACAAGTAGGCCAAAAACAAATCATTGACACAATCCATAATTTCATTAAATGGAATGACAACAATGGGACAACATACCAATATGGGATGCAGTCAAAACAATACTTGGGGGAAAATGTATATCTCTAGTTACTTATATCAATAAAATGGAGGAAAAGCAGATCAATGAATTGGGCATGCAACTAAAAAAAAAAACAAACTAGAAAAAGAATAAATTAAAAATCCCTAGTTAACACCAAATTGGAAATCCTGAAAATCAAAGGAGAAATTAACAACATAGAAAGTAAGAAAACCACTGAACTAATAAATAAAACTATAAGTTGGTTTCATGAAAAATTCAATAAAATAGATAAACCACTGGCTAGAAAATCAAATTACCAGTATCAAAAATGAAAGGGTTGAATTCCCATCAATGAAGATAAAATTAAGACAATCCTTAGGAGTTATTTTGCTCAATTAATAAATTTGACAGTCTAAATGAAATGGATGAAGATCTACAAAAATATAAATTGCCCAGATTAACAGAAGAAGAAATAAAATACTTAGACAACTTAATCTTAGAAAAAGAAACTGAACAAGCCATCAAAGAATTTATGAAGAAAAAATCCCCAGCACTGGATGGATTCACAAATGAATTCTACCAAGCATTTAAAGAACAATTAATCCCAATACCATGCCAACTATTTGGCAAAATAGGCAAAGAAGGAGTTCTACCAAATTCCTTTTATGACACAAATATGCTGCTAATACCCAAACCAGGCACAGTCAAGCAAAGAAAAGAATTATAGACCAATTCCTCTGATGCAATTGATGTAAAATTAATGTAATTGATGTAAATTTTGATGTATTGATTGTAAATCAATATTGATGTAAAAATTTTAAATTAAATACTAGCAAAGAGATTACAGCAGTATATCACAAGGACCATACACAATGACCAGATGGGATTTACACCAGGAATACAGAGCTGGTTCAATATTAGGAAAACTATCAGCATAATTGACCATATCAATAGCAAAACCAATAAAAATCAAATGATTATCAGAATAGATGCAGAAAAAAGTCTTTGACAAAATACAAGGCCCATTCTTATTAAAAAGACTAGAAAATACAATAATAAATGGAGCTTACCATAAAATTATAAGTAATATTTAAAACCATCAGCAAGCATTATCTATACTGGGGATAAGCTAGAAGCCTTCCCAGTACAATCAGGGATGAAGCAAGGATGCCCATTATCACCTCTATTATTTAATATTGTACTAGTAATGTTAGCTATGGCAATAAGAAAAGAAAAAGAAATTAATGGAATTAGAATAGACAACAAGAAAACAAAACTTTCACTCTTTGCAGATGATATGATGTTATGCTTAGAAAATCCTAGAGAATCAACTAACTACTTGAAATTATTAACAACTTTAGCAAAGTTACAGGATACAAAATAAACCCACATAAATCATCAGCATTTCTATATATTATCAACAAAGTCCAGTAGCAACAGACAGAAAGATAAATTTAATTTACAATAACTGTTGACAAGATAAAATATTTTGGAATCTACCTGTCAAGACAAACCCAGGAACTATATGAACACAACTATAAAACACTTTTCATGCAAATAAAATCAGATCTAAACAATTGGAAAAAATATTAATTGCTCACTGGTAGGCTGAGCCAATTTAACAAAAATGACAATTCTATCTAGATTAATCTATTTATTCAGTGCCATACCAAAGTATCCAAAATTACATTAACTTGATTATATATTTATAAGGAATAGCAAGTTGTACATAATAAATTTGTAGTTTCATGTACAGTCATACATATATTTTTTCTATTCTACTATGTCGTGGAAGTGCTTGTTTTATTTAAATTCAGAATAAAAATATTTTAAAAAGAGAAAAATAAATAACAAATTTCCAATTTGACACCAAAATTGCAATTCTGAAAAACAAAAATATTAACAAAATTGAAAGGAAAAATAAAATAAAACCATTGAACTAATAAATAAAATTAAAATTAGTCTTATGGGGAAAACAATAAAATAAAATGATTAAAAAAGAAAAAAGAAAATCAAATTACAGTATCAAAAATGAAAAGGGTGAATGTATCACCAGTGATGATGAAATAAAAGCAATTATAATGAAGTATTTTGCCCAATTATATGCCTGCAAAACTGATGATCTAAGAGAAATTTATTATTATTTACATAATCAATCCTAATAATATATAAACTCTTAAAAAACAGGTAAAGGAGTCCTACAAATTATTTTTATGTCATAAATATGATTTTGATACCTAAACCAGGGAATGACAATACAGGAGAAAAACATAGGACAATTTCCCTAATATTCATGCAAAAATTTTCAATAAAATTCTAGCAAGAAGATTACAGTAGTATATCACAAAGATCATATACTAGGACAAGATGGGATTTATAAGAGAAATGCAGGATTGGGTCTATATTAGGAAAATTATTGAGATTATTTGCCATATCAATAATAATAAAAAAAATAAAAATCATGTGTTTACCTCAACATATACAGACAAAATACAATACCCATTCCTATTAAAAACACTAAAAATAATAGGAATAAATGAAACCCTTCCTAAAATATGTGGTAGCTATCTAAAATTAAGAACAAGTATTATGTGCACTGGGGATAAGCTATAACCCTTCCTAATAAAATCAAAGATGTCTATTTTCCCCACTATTATTCAATATTATATTAGAAATGCTAGCTATAGCAATAAATGAACAAAAAAGGAAATTAAGGGAATTAGAATAATCAATGAGAAAACAAAACTATCCCTCTTTACAGATAATATGAAGGTATACTTAGAGAACCCTAGAGAATCAACTAAAAACTATTTTAAAAAAATTAACAACTTTAGCAAATATAAAATAAATATGGAACATAAATACATTAATATATAAAATATAAAATTAATATATAGAAAAATATAAATTGATAATGGTAATTTGGTTTTCTTTTTTCTTTTTTTAATCAAATTATCCTTTTTTTATTTTATTGTTTTTTCCCATAAAATCAGTTCTTAGTTTTATTCATTAGTTCAATTGTTTTATTTGTCCTTTCAATTTTATTAATCTTTCTTTTTCATTTCTAATATATATATTAATATATAAAATAAACCCACATAAATCATCAGTATTTTTATACATAACTGACAAAATCTAGAATCAAGAGAAAGAGAAATTCCATTTAAAATAACTGCAGATATTATATGACATGAGAGTCTACCTGCATTGATCAAACCAGGGACTATATGAACACAATTACAAAACACTTCACACAAAGAAAAACAGATCTTACTTGTCCATGGGTAGGCCAAGCTAATATAATAAAAAATGACAATTCTACCTAAATTAACTTACTTATTCAGTGCCATACCAATCAAACTACCAAAGTATTTTATAGAGCTATAAAAAAAATAACAAAATTCACCTAGCAGAACAAAACATCAAAAATGTCAAAGGAATCAATGAAAAAATGTGAAAGAAGATGGCCTAGCAGTACCAGATTTCAAAATATTTTATAAAGCAGTTATCATGAAAACAACCTGATACTAGATAAGAAACACAGAGGTATATCAGTTGAAAAGATTAGTTACACAATACAGTGTAATAAACAAACACAGAAATCTAGTATCTGATAAATAGAAAGATCAAAGCTTTGGGGACCAAAACTCATTATTTGACAAAAATTACTAGGAAACCTGGAGAGCAGTTTGACAGAAACTAGGCATAGAACAATATCTCACACTGTATACCAAGATGAGGTCAAAATGGATACATGACCTAGATATGTAGGGTGATATCAGCAAATTGGTTGAGCATATAAAAGTTTACCAGTCAGATCTATGGATAAGGGAAGAATGTGTGACCAAACGAGATAGAAAGGATCATGGGAAGTAAAATGGATACTTTTGATTATATGAAATTAAAAAGTATTTGCAGAAACAAAACAAATGCAACCAAAATTAGAAGGAAAATAGAAGCTGGCAAAATGTTTTTGTAAGTCCCTCTGATAAAGGCCTCATTTCTCAAGTGTATATGGAACTAAGGCAAATTTATAAGATGACTCATTCCCCAAATAATAAATGATTAAAGGATATGAACAGGCAGTTTTCAGAAGAAAAAAATCAAAACTATCAATAGTCACATAAAAATGCTCTATTTCTAGAACTCATTTCTCTGTTGAACTAATCATCCCTTTTTTCCTTCTGGCCTGCTGTTCTGCAGTAAACTCCTACCACAACATCACTTCTATTTCTTATTTGATTATTCCTAAAAATAATGTTTTCCATCATGCTCTCTCCATTCTCTTCATGGTTTTCTTTATATAAGTATGAATTCTTCATATTCACTGCTACCCTGCTGTTATTTTTTTTTTGTTATTTTTTTTTCTTTTCAATGCAGTATACTTTTCTGTTAAGCTCCATCGCTGGCATTAAATGTTCTTTACGGAAAAATCATGATACAACCAATGGTAAAAACAATTGATCCTTTTATTTAATGTATTTAAAATGAGGCCAGGTGATTTGACTAGAGACATCCAAGGGAAAAACAAGGGAGAAAGACAGGAATTATGGGTAGGATACAAGGTAATGTCTATCCATCACACTGGACCAACAGCTGACAGTTTAAAAGGTTTGCCAGCACTGGGACTGAACCTGACACCTCCAAACTATCATACTCCATTGATACCCCCACAGTAGGGCTGTGCCTAGAGAAAGACAGGGAAATGATATAACCAGGGCTGTCAACAATGGTATCTAGCTCATGTCAGAAACATGGAACCGACAAAAGTTTTGGAAGGGGCCCTGATGTAACAATTCCCCATGAGGCCAGGGAGTTTTTCAAGACTATTATAGTTTCCTTCCTTCTGCCATGGTATAAATACCACTGTGCACAAGATTCCTGAAAACTTTCTTGATGGAGAAAAAACTAAAACTCCCTTCACTTTCCACTCCCCCCAGCAAAAGAAAACAAAAATAACAACCACAAGCAGTAATAGTTGTTTTTCCCCTGATCACGATACCGTCTATAACCATAGTCATTATGTCACATAACACAAGATATCAATGATAATTAAGAGGGCAAATTTAGCTTTTGTGTTAAGAACTCTAGCTTATCTAGAGTATACTGAACATATTGCATCTTTGTGTATAGGTACCTGAGCTTCCCTTTGTGAGTATTGTCTCCTGTTAATTACTGGTCTTCTTCATCGATATTTTTCGTATAGGACAGCAGGTATTCTGTGTGTCACATGACTTGGAAATGCACATTTTCCCTTTCTTCATCTCTTTTCAGCTTAAGCTTCCCTATTTAATACACAACTTTTCAGACAAATGCATTTTACTGGTCCTTATTTGGTGTATTCCACCCGGTTCAAATTCCCATCATTCCTATATTTTATACCATCCAGAAATCAAAATTCTCTTTTTAGATATGATCTTCTTGATCACTACTCTGTTCAATATCTGAATTCTCCCTTATTTTTAATTGGTATCATGGATGTAAACACCATCAATATATTCTATAAAATCAGTTTTTTTCTTCCACCCTTGTCATGGTACTATATTCTGGTTTCTACTCCTTAAGAAACAACTCATACTCCAAAGTATTCCTGACCTTCCTCACCTTAATACAAAAACATATCTTCCTTTCAGAGTCCTGATAGAGAACTAGCTAAGTAAAACTATAAAATATTTTTCCCAAAGTTTTAGTAGATACTGGAAACATCTTGGATACCTGGTCCAAATTTCTCAAATATATGATCAAGATTTTCAGGTATCTGGAAAACTACAACCAAGGTCTCAATACTGCCTATACTATACTCAGTTAGTTTTGGGCCGAGTTCAAGTCAGTTTTGCTATTAATTCCCACCACCAACCCTAATTCTCTACCATATTTGGAAGGGTCCAGAAAAATATCTTATATTTGTGTTCCCACCTATAAATCAGGAGTCTTCAGGTCTTCAGGTGGAAAGGAAGGAAATAAGCATTTATATAATACCTAGGATGTGTCAGGCACTATGCTTAATGCTTTTCAAATATTCTTTCATTTGATCTACACAACAACCCTGTGAGATAGGTACTGTTACTATCCCTCATTTTACAGTTGAGGAAACTGAGGCAAACAAAGGTTAAATGTCTGGGGTCACAGACCTAGTAAGTGTATGAGGCCAAATGTGGACTTAAGTCTTCTTGACTCTAGAAGACTCAGGGTTTGGTCCACTTTGTCACCTAGCAGCCTTTCAAAGGAAACAGTTTCAAAGACAGTTATTTTTGTTTCAATAATCACAATTTTTAAGAAGCTTTCTAAGGCATAAAGTAATTAGCAATATGTACAGTGCTACAAAGTTTTGGAAATTCACTCAGGTACATTTTTGTTTTAGTCAGGTAAGAGATTTTTAAAAATACCCCTCCCACCTCAGGTTAGAGTTAGATCAAATGTCATACCTCTTTTCCATAAACACCAAAACAAAAAACAAGTTCTACTCCCATTAGACAATGCTTGGAGCATTACTTAAATGCATAAGACTGCAGTGCCTCACAGCAAGAAGGAAAAAGAAATCTAAGATGAAACATTACTTTATTCACAATATGTGGACAATGTCTAGATGCTAAATGTCTAATGGGAATAGAACTTGTTTTTGTTTTAGTGTTTATGGAAGAGAGGTATGACACTTGATTCAACTCTAACCTGATGGGGGAAATAGTTTTGTTTTTTTTTAAATCTCTAACCTAAGTAAAACAAAAAATATCTGAGTGAATTTCCAAAACTGAGTAGCATTGTCTACATTGTTAACTACTTTATATTCTACAATTCTTTTCTGAAGTGTAGCTATTAAAACAACAATGACTGTGTTTAAGACTATTTCCTTTAAAAGGATGATAATACTAAATGTCTAGAAAGAAAATTTGACTAAGAATAAGAAGACATGGAGTCTTCAATATAAGTTAGATGACCTCAAATATGTGACTTACTTTTTCTCACCAGCAGTTTCCACATTGGAAAATGGGGAAAGCTGGAATACATGGTCCCTGGAGTCCCGTACTTTTGGAAGAGCTCATGGTTATGTCTCTACTGCTATTTTAACAGATTGTAGGAAAAAACCCCACTGGAGAATCATTACTAGATATGGATATTGGACAATAGCAGGGGAAGCATGCATGCAATTTATTTTTCCTAAATTCAAATAAAAAAACTTCCATTCTTTCTATTTTTTTTCTGGATCAAGTGGTATTATTTTAATATTTAAGGTCTATTTTCAGAATTGTAAGGAATATGTGATTTTTGAATAAAATATTTTAGCCTATTCTAGTGACATTTTAGTGAATAAGAGCTAGTCACCTTTATCAAAGTTTCTGTTCAGACTGAGAATGATTTATGATGTCTCCAGAGAGGTGCAGGATTCTACATTATTGAGATATCAACTTATGCTTAACTTTCAGTTGGATTTGTTACCTGTTTTTTCGATACCTAATTATATCGCTACTCTCTCCATTCCTCATTCCCCTTTACCACACATACATATACAAAATGCACATTATTATGTTTTAATATAAAAACTATAAATGATTTTGGAAAACAGTTAAGTTGTAATTTGCAGCTCAATTCTTATAAAAATGTTGATTCAGAGGGAAACTATAGCTCTTATTCTAGTGTAGAGAATCTCTGGGGATTAAAAGGGGTCTGAGATTTATTGCTATTATTGTTGTTATTTGATTGTTTTGTTGTTATTTTAAAACTAGATTACATATGCTTACATAATTATCAAGAAAGATACTTTATTTCCATAGCCAGTGGGCAAGTGGCTATAATGCCTGTGTACAAATATTTTAACTACATAGGCTACACTATGCAAGTGTAGTCATATATTGCAAAATTGTTCTTTTCCCAGAAAATAAAAATTCTGAAACTATTTGTTTCACTTAAAGTGGGTCTAAATATATCTCTCTTTCATCCCTGTTTCTATTTTAGTCCAGCTTATTCTCGTGTTCCTACTATTATTCATTTTAATTTTATTCTATGAAGTTGTCCATATACATATATGTACATATATGTGTGTGTGTATATATGTATGCATTTTGTGAAAGAAATTATGATTTAAAATGTAATTTAACTTGTTTTTCAATGAGATATTGACCTCCAGTAACATTTTGAAATATAGTCTTCTAGGTCCCAGAGAGACTATTTTAAAAAATGAATGTCTTCAAAAGTTGTAGCCAGTTGATATTACTTAAATTTCACTTGATTTTTTTCAAGTGCCACAAGAGAACAGGTGATATTTCAAAGGAAGGATTTATGAGTTATTGGTCAATAATCCTGAAATGAGAGACAAAGAATTATTCCAAAGTTTCAAGATTTGTGATAAGTCCACACTGAAAAAAAATCACTTTAGTAGTACTGCTTTATCATAGGAATGACTCTCCAGGGAAAGGAAGACTCAAGGGGGAAACATAGGCAATGTAAAAAAACAAAATCATCAATAAAACTTATATTTAAATGACATTTTCCATTTTAAAATCACAGTTACAAGTTCAGAATGTCATGTGTTAATAAACATAATGATTCATCAAGGAAAACACAGTTGAAATAAAATCTCAACCCCATGTTTCCTCAAAAAATTATCCTTGAGAATTCAAGTACTGAAATACACTGCTTACAAATGAAGAAATGTAATTATAAACTATTATATTTCTGGTCAGCCCATTTAATAGTCTTGAATACCTCATTTTATGGATGTTTTCCAAGTGAATCATTTTTTTATAGTCTCCAGTCTCTTGCAATGGTCATACAATACACAAAATTAAAATAAAGGCCAGGACTTTTTAAAAGATTAAGCTAATCAAATTTAATAAACATGTACATATATACATATATAAATATATACACATATATATGAAACAGATCTACTCACTATAAGTCTAAAGAACATTTTAATCATACAATAAATTAATGTTTAAAAAGAGAGTGGAAAGAATTTTCAGTGGAACCACAACTAAATATAATCCAATCCAAAATTTAACACTGGTCTCACTTTTTCTATGCTAGAGATAGAAAAATTTAGTTAATGATTTTAGGTATTATGTTTGTTTTCCTGCTTGAGGCAACAACCAGTTCTGGAGGACCACTCATTAGGAATATTATAGAAAAGAATTCTTAGCCAGGTGCAGGTAGGAATATAAAACCTTCAAGGCAATTTTGAGCTTTGAGATTCTTTGATTTTTTATATTAACATGCTATTTTGCTTCCTAAAGCATGTCGAACAGTGAAAAAGCTTGGGAACCTGGATAAATGGATAGGGGTCTTAGATAAGATTGGACGAAATGATTGAAAAAGGAAACGAAGAAGGAACAGCTTCTGAGAAGGCATAAGACAATCCTAAAAGAGTATTCAAATATGAATACTGGAGCTATATAATTAGCAAAAGACTTCCTAGAGGATATATATATGAATTTTCTGGGGAAGAAACAGAATTCCACACTCTATTAGGAAGAATCCACTGGCACCAACAATGTGAGGAATCTTGTTGCTAGCCCCAATAGGAAAAGAAATGTTGTTTGTCATCTTCAGTAACTGCCTGTGGAGGAATATGAAGGCAGCAATAGATAAAGCAGAGAGTCAATCAGGGGATGTGCTACCATTTTGCAACACATCTGGCATATGACTATGACTGAGAGTATGGTAGCCAATAACTACTTTCAGATGTAGCATCAGAGGAAAACTGAAAAAAAAAATCATGAGTGATTATGAAGGCCAGGACAAGAAACAGAAGTTTGAGAGTACATGGATTTAATTTTCATTGCTTCTTCCAATTAAAATTTAAGACTTTGGAATGGAAAGGAATATATAGAATATGAAAATTTTGACACTTTTATGGCATTATAGAATGAGATAGCTATATGGAACAGTGGATGAAGTTCTAGACCTGGAGTTCAAATCCACCCTCAAATGCTAAATAATTGTGTAATGCTGGAACAATCATTTAATCTAAGTAGGCCTTAGTTTACTTATTTGTAAAATGGAGATAATAATTACAACTACTTTTCTGGGTTGTTGGGAAGATAAAGTGAAGTAATATCAATAAAGTGCTTTGCAAATCTTAAAGAGCTAAAAAATATTCAAACTATTATTAATATTATTATTTGCTGTTTGTTTCAACATATTGAAATATTCAATTCTTGACCAGAAGAAATTCATCTCACTAGGACTGAAAAAAATGTTTTGCTATAAACTTGCCATTTTGATCAAGAAGGTTTTATACTTAGACATATAACACTCACTAGCTATGTGACTCTGGGAAAGTCACTTAAACCCAAGTCCTCACCAAAAAAAAAAAAATTATACTGAGAGTGGAGAAAATTGGAGGCATAAAAACACTCAAGAAAAACAATACATCAGAATGCAATGGAATATCTGATGCACAACATAGAAAGATGAGGACAGGCACAGTGATATACAAGGGAAAAAATGGAGACAAAGATCAGTAATCAACTATATGCCCTTAAGTATTTACATGCAAACGCTCAAACAAATAAGCAAAGTAAATCTATTTGTTAACACAAAGAAGTAAATGTGATTCTGGATTTCACTGGAATGAAGTGGAATGGGAGCCATGATTGTAACATGGTAATTGAATTACATTCAACATAGATAAAATTTAAAGATAGGCCAGCAGAGTGGGCTTGTATGTACTGAGATCCATACTCTGGGACATCCATTGGCCTGAAGAGGAGCATAACAGAAAACATTTCAATGAGGATCAAAGATGAGAGATAAAAATGTGATAGTGTTGTAGGAATATAGTACAAAGTGAAGGTAATTTTTAATAGAGATCACAAAACTGATACTATGACAAGACAGAATAAATTGGGGACATACAAATATCTGTGCTCTCTACTTATAAAGCCCTCAGGCAACCTCAGGACCTCATCACCTTTTACTGGAGTGTTGCAGTAGTCTCTTATATGACCCACCTGCCTCAAGTTTTTCTCTGTTCTAATCCCACACAAGTGGCCAAAGTGATTTTTCTAAAGCACAGTTCTGACCATGTCACTCCGACCCTATAAAATCCATTGGATCCCTATTGCCTCTAAGATAAAATATAAACTCTTCAGTCTGACACTTAAAATGCTTTACAACATATCCCCAACCTACCTTTCCAGCCTTACTACATATCACTCTCCTTCAACTCCTCAAGAGTTTCAAGACTGTTTTAATTTTTGTTCTTGTGTCTCTAGTATCTAAAATTTCTCTCACATAGTTGGTGCTTAATCTGATATATTATTAAGGACCTATTATGATTGATTGATTGATGTAAAGTCAAACTGTTTTTTCAGATACACCATCTCCCATCTCTGTCTTTCACATTGGCTATTCCCCATGCTGAGAATGCACTCCCTCTTCTTCTCTGTCTTATAGAGGTAGTTAGGTGGTACAGCAGATAAACAACCATTGAACCTGGAGTCGGGAAAACCTGAGGTCAAATTTGGCCTCAGACACTTATTACTTGTGTGTCCCTGGGCAAGTCATTTAATCCATTTGCCTCAGTTTCCTCATTATAAAATGGGGATAATAATAGTACTTACTTCCCAGGGTTGTCGTGAGGATCAAATGAGTTAATATTTGTTAAGCACTTAGCACAGTGCCTAGCACATAGGAAGCACTATATAAATGTTTGCCATTATTATTATTATTAAGAACAATATATCGCAGAAGGAGAAGGAGGAAAAATAATGCAAATTATCTCACATAATCAGAATATGCAAGTACAAAACTATATAAGTAAGGAGGAAGGGGTCAGGGAGTGGCTGACACTTCATTCTCATTTGAACTCATCAAAGGAGAGAAGAATGCACACAAATAGTTGGATACAGAAATACATTTCACTCAGCAGGGAAATGGGCAAGAAAAGGTTGAAGGGAGAGGTGGTAATAAGAAGGAGGTTAGATTAAGGGAGGAATCAGTCCTAAGGAAAACCAACTATTACTAGCATTGTACAAAAATATTTATAGCAGCTCTTTTTGTAGTGAAAAAATAAAATGGAAACTGAAGGAGTATCCATCAAATGGGGATTAGGTGAACACATTATGATATATAAATTTGATGGAATATTATTATGCTGTAAAAATGGAGAATGAATTCTGAGCAGCCTGTGAAGTTTTATATGAAATGATGGAGAGTGAAGTGAGCAGAACAAGAAGAATAATTTATACATTGATGACAATATTGTAAAGAAAAACAATTTTGAAATAGCTAGGAACTCTGATCAGTGCAATGGTCAATCACGATTCAAGAGGACTAATGATGAAATATGCTAGTCACTTCTGACATCTGACAGACAGATGAAGCACTTGAGTTCAGATTAAGACTTTTTTTTTGTTATGGCCCATATGAGGATTTACTTTGTTTGACTATACATGTTTGTAATGCACCTTTCGTTTTTCTTTCTCAATTTTTTGGGGGGAGGGAGGAGTGGGAAGAAAAGGATATAGATTATTCAGCTATCTCTCTTTTATAGAGACCAAATTTAGGAATCAACATTACATCACTGTTTAATGAAGGAAACGGTAGGGTACATTCCCTGTTTCTCTATATCCACCAACTATCTATTCTCCATCTATTCAACTATCCAGTCTGGTGAAGGCTGACAATTTGGCTCCGGTAATACCTTGCCAGTATTATGCAACTGCTCTAAGAGTCATGGAAACAGGTAGGGAGTCACAGAGTTGTTGGTTTTGCCTACTTGAATTTGGCATAAGGAACTAGGGTATCATTATGTCTCAGTGAAGGGATTCTTATCTCGAGGTTCACAAACACTTATTAAGAAATATTTTGATATCTACATTTTAATATAGTTAGTTTCTTTTGTAATCTTCTGTATTTTATTTTATGCATTTTAAAGCATTACTCTGAGGAAGGGGCTCAAAAGCTTCATTAGACTGCTAAAGGCACTCTCTCTTGTTCTCTCTGTCTCTCTCTCTCTCTGTCTCTCTCTCTCACACACACACACACACACACACACACACACACTCCCTCCCTCCCTCATAAAAGTTAAGAACATGTGAACCTCTGAATTACTGGTATTAAGGCAAGACCTCATATGTAACACTGAGACTTGGTGGGATGAAACCCATGACTGAGCTATACTTAGGGATAAGTAGATCTCATTCAAGCATAGGGAATATTTGTATGATTTATATGAAAACTAATGGGAGGAGAAACAATGTTAGCTCCTCTTTTATGTTGCCTAAACTTTGGGCATTTGTGCAGAGATATTTGAAGGTACAAGATTCGCCATTGGGTACATTACTGGATTTTGACTCCTGTGACCTTCTGGATTATCCTTCCTTTATTAGAGCTATTCTCCACGCTCTCTAGTTTGGTGGCTATAGACTGGCAATCTTTTCCCCATTCCTTTTAGTTTACAGAAATTTTGATTAGATTTTTATCACATCTGGAAAATACACTCTTACAAGTCTTTTGCAGGTACATTCAATCTCTGACCAGGAATTTGTCATCCCCGTGTTTTGAGTTATGGTCCAGAAGTGAAAATCCTATTCTTTACAAATCTGCCATCTGCATCACACATTCACCTCCCAAACCTATGTTTCTCTTTCACAGCCTTTGTCCTCAGTGGAATGGTGGAAAAAAAACACATAATCCATTTCATTAGGCTTTATAATCACTTGCGATATATTTTAAGGTTCTTTCCAGCAGTAGCAATCACATACATATGTAGCACCATTATTGAGTAGTTTTCACCTATCTCCTTCTTGTTGTTGCTTGTCATCCAATTCTTTGTGACTTCATTTGGGGTTTTCTTAACAAACTTACTAGAATGGTTTGCCATTTCCTTCTCCAGCTCATTTTACAGATGAGGAAAATGAGGCAAATGGTTCAGTGACTTGCCCAGGATCACACAGCTAGTAAGTGCCTGAGACCAAATTTGAACTCAGGTTTTCCTGACTCCAAGCCTGGTGCTCTATCCACTACGTCACCTAGTTGTCCCTTTCTTAGGCATCACTTAATCTCCGTCTCATTTTTCTCAACTGCAAAAAGGGGATAATAGTTTCTACCTCCAAGGATTGCTTTAAAAATCAAATGAGATAATATTTGTGAAGCGCTTAGCACAGTACGTGGCAAATAGTAAATGTTTAATAAATGCTTATTTCTGTACTTTCTTCCTAAGCCTTGGATACATGCCCCAAAAAGATAACAGACCTGTCAGGGCAACAGATATCTGCCTTAGAGCTTCTGAATAGAGAATGACCAATTACTACTACTGCTCTTCCTCTGACATTTACTGGGTGATCTCTCACATGATTGCTCCTATGACTACATCACTTTGGAGGACAAGCAACTTATTCAGAATATGCAACTCTATTCTGTTTAGGAAGTGCCTCAAATCTGTTTTTAAGCTTTTCTTATGCAGGTGTCTTTTTTCCTCTTACTTTCCTCCATATAACTCTCTTCCTCTCTCCAATATTTTAACAAGGGTCATATTACCTCTTTTCCCCTTCTCCACATTAGTGTGGTTTTTTTTGCTTTCATTTCCCAATTTATGCTTCCTTTAAAAACACTTTATTCTTCCTAACAATCTGAAGTATGGTGAAGTACTGAGAACCCTTTTCTTCACCAGAGAGAGAGTTCAGCCTCCTCTTAGAACATAAACAATGGTTATTCAGCTGCAGAAGAAATACTTATGTCAAGCACAATGCAAGATACTGCAACATTTTCCCTACTCTCTAAGCTGAGAATTTTTTTTCTTTTTTTTCCTGAACTACTTGTGGTTGTTTATATCTGAATCATAAACATCTATTTAAATTTTGCATAGGCAATCACTGCCTCTTTATAACTTGCCAATCCATTTAACTTCCTTTCCTTAGTCTCAAGGACAACTTTACTTCCACTTACCTCCCCCTACCATTCAGCTTTTCACTAACCCTATGTATCATCAACTTTCCCAACCATTAATTTGCCCTACCAGTCTTCAAATCTGAAATACTAATAAACCACTTGCTGAAAATGTTCCAGTGTGGATCTCACTGACCACCATAGCAGACAAATTATAAATCTGTGCAAAATGGAAAAATTAAAAGACATAAATTTATTTGTTATGTGTAAGTACTATCCCATAACAAACTGGAAATAGATTTTAGTCATATGCAGGAGCTTCATAATGTTTTTATTCAATGGTACCTTTAGCTCCAAAACACAAAATAGCATATTGCCAATGAGAGCCGGAGAAATGTAAGAATACACCCTAAGTCTAGATTAGATGGAATAGCTGAAATCAGTAAACTATAACAATCTGAGAAGAGTGAAGTTGAATACCCTGAGGTCATTAAAAATTTGCCTAATGCAGATTAACTGGAATTAGTAAAAATTTCTTTTACTTTGACAGTGTGAATCTAGCTTATTAGAAAGTATAACAAAATTAAAAAATAAAACGATCAACTCTCACCATGATGAATAGTTGAATTCATTAAAAATACTTTCAACAAAGTATAAAAACTTTTCCATACAATATCCATCGTAAGAAAGGCAGCAGGGATAATAAATCTATCAAATAATACTTCTAAGGACAGGAATCTAAGACTACCATGACAGAAGCAACTTAAGAGGGCAGTAGAAGATATGCAAAAAGGCCTTAGAATATATATCAGTAATTACTAAAAAATAATCAATCAAAATTTTTACTATAGACAATTGAGAAATAAGAAATTGGGAATGAGAGAGAACCCACAAAGAACAAACAAGCAGAAAATTCCTGGTTATTTATATGATTGCAAGATGTTCAACATAATGATAACACAAATTGTAACAAACAAAAAGCAGAAACTTTGCATATATGTAATATAATAAATGACAGAACAGTAATGTTAAAAGACATGACTAAAAATCTAGCTTCTTTGCAAAACTAGAAAGTGGTGGGGGTAAAATAATCCATAATTATCAGTGACACCTGAATTACTAGCACTTTACCAAATTATTCTCAGACCCAAACCGGTCTCACCTTTCTTAATAAAAGGCAACATATATCTGGTAAAAAAGATGAGAAAACCAGCAGCCCTATAAATCTAGAACGATTGTATACTTATGTGCTTCATAAAAAGCATTTTAATATAATATCATTTAAAAGAATCTATAAACCCAGGAAAATACTATATTGGCTAAGAAGCAAAAAGTTTATATACCCAAAAGTTCCAAGGATGGAAAGAAAAACTTATCCTTTATTCTATAATAGTTTAATAAGCTGCCTGAAAGTGCCACAACACCTATATAAGATATTGACAAAGAGCAGTTTAAAAATAGCTGAGCCAGTTTTTTGTTTCTTTTTTGTTTGTTTGTTTGTTTTTGTAACAAGGCAGGAGTGTCAGGAGGGGATGACGATGTTATGATGGCAATGCAAGACCAAGTCACTGTCACCAGAAATTTCAAAGGGTTTTCTTTAAAGACCCTAGACTTAGCAACCATTGCACATTTTCCAAGACAACGTTAGAAAGGCTGGAGGGTGGAGTGAAGATGGAAAAGAACAAGTAAGGCAACCTCCTTACCTTCACAAATTCCCCTTCACACAACTTTAAGTATACCTCAAAACAAATTCTGGAGTGGCAAAACCTACAAAAGGATGAAGTAAAACAATTTTCCAGCTCAAGTCAACTTAGAAGATCAGCAGGAAACATCTGTTGCACTGGGATGAGAGTGGATCATAGTCCAGAGCAGGCAAGGCCCTGGCAAGACAGCAGCAGACAACAACTTGGCAAGCCACTAGCAATCCTTGGGGGTGACCAAATCAGTAACAATGGCTTCAGGAGTTCTCAACCCAGAAAAGATAAGGGTATCAAATGGTCAGAAGAAGACTACAGAGGTACGTTTGCTGGCACTGGGTGCAGAACTCTGTTGCATTGCCTATACACACATCCAGGTAGCAGGCCTCCATCACAGTCCCAGGGCTAGGAAGAGCAGTAGTACAACAGAATTAGCTGCTGCAAGGCAGCAGTGACCCTGGTCACATTTCCAGGGCAGAAAAGAGGGCTTGTGGTCACTCAGAGACCAGAGCACAGGTCAGGAAAATAGTAAAAACATATCTCCTTAGATCATATCATTTTTTTTAAAGACTTCATAATAGGCCTCCAGAAGTCTTTTTTTTTTTCTTCTTTCCTTCTCTTGGCTAGGCAATGGGGTCAAGTGACCTGCCCAGGGTCAAGTGACCTGCCCAGGGTCACACAGCCAGTAAGCGTTATGTGTCTGAGATGGACTTGAACTCAGGTCCTTCTGAATCCAGGGCCAGTGTTCTATCCACTGCGCCTACCTAGCCTAGCTGCCCTCTAGATCATATCATTTTGGAAGAACTGAAAACTTAGACTCCCAGAACTAGCTCTGAAAATAGCTGCACAAAAATCTGAAGCTTGAGACAGTGTCCCCTCTACCACAAGAGCAAAGCCCAACTTGAACATAACGTTAAAAGTCAAGAAAATGGCAGAAAAAACAGGCAAACAAAAATAACAACAACAAAAGAACCTGACCACAGAAAGTTACCATGGTTACATTAAAACACAGACCTGAAGAAGACAACAGAGTCAAAACTCCTATCTAAAGCCTCACAGAAAAATGTGAATTGGTCTCAGGGCCAAAAAAAAAAATTCCTGGAAGAGTACAAAAAAGGATTATTAAAATTAAACAAGAGAAATAGAGGAAAAATTGCTTGATAAATGAGGCAAAAAATCCAAAAGAAAATAATACCTTAAAAATAGAATAGGCCAAATGGTAAAAGAGGCACAAATATCCACTGAAGAGTACTCCTTAAAAAGTAGAATTAGCCACATGGAAAAACATGTGCAAAAATTCCCTAAAGAAAAAAAAAAACTTCTTACGAAGTAGAATAGGTCAAGTGGAAAAGGAGGTACAAAAGTTCATTGAAGAAGATAATTCCTTAAGAATTAGAATTGGGAAAGTAGGATCTAATGACTTTATGAGATGTCAACAAACAATAAAACAAAATATAAAAGAATGAAAATATAGAAGAAAAGATAAAGTATCTCACTGAAAAAAGAACTTACCTGGAAAACAGTTCCAGGAAAGATAATTTAAGAATTTATGGAATACCAGAAAGCCATGATCAATTTAAAAAAGAGCCTGGCCATTATTTCTCAAGTAAATGTCAAGGAAAACTGCCCTGATATTCTAAAACCAGAAGGTAAAATAGAAATTGAAAAAGTCCACCAATCACCTCCTGATAGAGGTCCCAAAATAAAAACTCCCAGGAATATTACAATCTAATTCCATAACTCTCAGTTTAAGTAGAAAATATTGCAAGCAGCCAGAAAGAAACAATAGAAATATTGTGGAGCCACAGTCAAAAGAATATAAAGTTTAGCAGTTTTTACATTAAAGAAACAGAAGTATATATATAGTATTCCAGAGGGCAAAGGAGTGAGGATTGCAGTCAAGCAATATTTCTGGGGGGAAAACAATTTTTCAATGAAATAGAGGACTTTCAAGCACTCCTAATAAAAAGACTAGAGTGGAATGGAAAATATGACTTTCAAATGCAAGACTCAAGAAAAGCATAAAAAGTTAAACAGAAAGACAAATTATAAGAGATTCAATAAGGTTCAAATGTTTACATTCTTACATGGGAAGATGATACTTCTAACTCATATGAACTTTCTCATTATTAGGGCAGTTAGAAAGAGGATATATTGATAGAAGGCAAGGGTTAAATATGATGGAATGATATATTAAGGGAATAATATATTAAATATGATGGAATGATATATTAAGGGAAAAGGAAAGGGTAGAATGGGGTAAATTACCTCACATAAAAGAAGCACAAAAGAACTTTTACAGTGGAGGGGAAGATGGGAGATTTATAGAGAGGTGCCCTTAAACCTTACTCTCAAAGGAATTGGCTCAAAAACGGAATAACATCCACGTTCAGTTGG
Organism: Vombatus ursinus; assembly: GCF_900497805.2. Taxonomy (NCBI): domain Eukaryota; kingdom Metazoa; phylum Chordata; class Mammalia; order Diprotodontia; family Vombatidae; genus Vombatus; species Vombatus ursinus. Next base: position 14,958,743 of record NW_020954687.1, read on the forward strand.
GTATATCTTATCCTACAGGAAAGTAGGAGTGGAAAGGGATAAGAGAAGAGGGAGGCTGACAGAAGGGAGAGTGGATTGAAGGGGCAATAGTCAGAAGCAAAACACTTTTGTGGAAGGTGGAAGGTGAAAGGAGAGAGAGTTTAGGATAAACAGGTTGGAGAGTTTAGGATAATATAGGATGGAGGGAAATAAACAGTAATCATGACTATGAAAAAAATTTACTGCAAGTTTCTCTGATAAAAGCCTCATTTCTCAAATATATTAGAGAACTGAGTAAAATTTATAAAAATAAGAGGCATTTACCAATTGATAAATGGTCAAAGGATATGAACAGGCAATTTTCAGAAGAAGAAATCAAAGCTATTTATAATCATATGAAAGATGCTTTAAATAACTATTGATTAGAGAAATAAAAATTAAAATAATTCTGAGGTACCACTCCACATCTATCAGATTGGCTAATATAACAGAAAAGGAAAATGGCAAATGTTGGAGGGGATGTAGGAAAATTGCAACACTAATGTAGTGTTGGTGGAGTTATGAACTGATCCAATCATTCTGGAGAACAATTTGGAACTATCCCCAAAGAGCTATAAAACTGAACATTCCCTTTGACCCAGCAATACCACTACTAGATCTATGTCCCAAAGAGATTTTTTTAAAAAGGAAAAGGATCTATATATACAAAATATTCATGACAGTTCTTTTTATGGTGGCAAAGAATTGGAAATTGAGAGGATTCCCTTCAAATGTGGAAAGGTCGATAAATTGTGGTATATGATTGTGATGGAATACTATTGTACTAAGAAATGATGAGTAGGATGCCCTCAGAAAAACTGGAAAGACCCGTACTGATACAAAGTGAAGTGAGCAGAATGATTGTACATGGGAACAGCAATATTGTATGATGATTAAGTGAATGGCTTAGCTATTCTCTGCAATAAAATGATCCATGACAATTCCAAAAGACTTATGATGAAAAATACTATCCATCTACAGAGAAAAAACCAATGGATTCTGAATGCAGATCAAAGCATATTTTTTACTTTCTTTATTTTTCTTGGGAGTTTATTTTGGTCTGTGTTTTCTTTCAAAACATGATTAATATGAAAACATATTTGGTATGTCTGCACATGTATAACATATCAAATTGCTTGCTTCCTCAATGAGGGAGATGGGAGGAGAGAGAATATGGAATTCAAAATTTTTAACAATGAATGTTAAAACCTTTTTACATGTAATTGGGAAAATAAAATATTAAATAAAAAGTGTGAAAATATTACTGTAGAATATAAGAAATTAGAGAAATGTTCTGGTGGTTCAAATTACATGTCAAAATGTTGCTCTCTTTTCCCCACACTACAAATACAGAACTCAAAGTACCCTCGAAATCTCAACTAATAAAATGTACTAAAAATGAACAGTTATCACTGACAAAACTATTCCCCATAATCACACAGAGATAAAACTGATTGACAAAAAATACTTAAGAAAAAAGTTGTAAGTTGATGTCACTATTACAAATATCCATAACCATGCAGGATGAAAAGCTCTGAAAATATGGAAAAGAAATTTGGGGATGGGGGAGAAATCAAAACTATGTGGGAAAAGGATGAGGTACACATCCCTGTCTTCTTGTCAGCTACTTGGTTTCACCAAAAACAATTTAACTTAGCTCTTGGAAAATGAGTTGATGTGCCAAGTAATTTTATCCACCTGGGCAATAGTGCACTGATAATTAAACATAAAAAAAAACTGAGGTAGGTTAATAATTTGTCTCAGGACAAATCCTATCTAAATTTTATATCTGAAATCTATAGAAGATAAGAAACATATAATTATAATATTTATCAGTTACTTGGGTGATTCAGGACCATCATTTGTTACTGGACACCAAACACTAGAAAGGAGATATAAGACTTATTTCATTTCTTCACATTTACCATAAGCTGTTTAACATCTACTTCCCAGGGTTACAATCATATTTGTAAAGTATTTAGCACAGCACCTGGCACATAGTAAACATTTGAAAAATCTATACTTTCCTCTCACCTCCTTCTTCCCTCATATCTTTTCTCTTTCTTTCCTCCCTTCCTCCATCCTTCCCTCCTTCTTTTCTGTCCTTCCTCACTCCCTCCCTTCCTTCTCCCCATCCCCTCTTCCTTCCTTCTCTCTTCCCTTCATCTCTTGCTCTCTCCTTCACTTCCTATTTTTCCTCCTTCCTCCCTACTTTTCCTTGTTCTTTCTTCCCTCCTTCCTTTTCTTCCTTCTTTCTTCCTCCCTCCTTCCTTTCTTCCTTTCATCATTCCTTCCCTTCCTCCCTTCTCTCTATCCCTCTTTTCCTACTTCCCTTCTTTCTACCTTCCCCTTTCCTCTCCTTCCTTCTTTTCTGTCTTCTTTCCTTTCTTCCTTTCTCCTTCCCTATTTATTTTTTTCCTTTTTTTATGGTAATTTTTATTTATTTTTTTTTCAACATTTACTTCCACAAGATTTTGAGTTCCAAATTTTCACCCCATCTCGCCCCTCCCCTCCACCCCAAGATGGCATGCATTCTAAAAACCCCTTCCCCTAGTCTGCCTTCCCTTCTATCTCTCCCCTCTTCTCTTATCCCCTTCCCCTTCAATTTTCCTGTAGGGCAGGATGGATTTCTGTGCCCCATTTCCTGTATTTCTTATTTCCCAGTTGAATGTGGAAATATTCTTTTTTAAACATGCGTTTTTAAAACTTTGGGTTCCAAATTTTCTCCCTTCTTCCCTCCTCACCCACCCTCATTGATAAGGCAAGCAACTAAATAGGGGTTATATATGAGCAGTTATGCAAAACACTTCCATAGTAGACATGCTGTGAAAAACTAACTCTATTTCCCTTAATCCTATCCCGCCCACCCATTTATTCTATTCTTTCTTTAGACTCTGTCCCTCCTCAGAAGTATTTGCTTCTGATTACTCCCTTTCCCAATCTGCCCTCCTCTCTATCATTCCCCTACTCTCTTGTCCCCTTCCCCCCCACTATTTTCCTGTAGGGTAAGACAGATTTCCACACCCAACTGAGTGTGTATGTTATTCCCTCCTTAAGCCAAATCCTATGAGAATAAGATTCACTCATTCCCTCTCACCTTCCCCCTTTCCCCTCCACTGTAAGAGCCTTTTCTTTTCTGTTTTATTTTGTGAGATAATTTACCCCATTCTACCTCTCACCCCTTAATTTTATTCTCCAGATATGACCCCTTCATTTTCAACTCACCCTGTGCCCTCTATCTATCTAATCTTTATATATGTACATATAATTTTTTCCCCTCCAACTACCCTAATACTGATAAAGGTCTCATGAGTTACAAATATCATCTTTCCATGCAGGAATGTAAACAGTTCAACCTTAATAAGCTTCTTATGATTTTCTCTTTCCTGTTTACCTCTTCATGTTCCACTCCAGTCTTGTATTTGAAAATCAAATTTTCTATTCAACTCTAGTCTTTTCATCAAGAATGTTTGAAAGTCCTCTATTTCACTGAATGACCATTTTTTCCCCTGAAGGATTATACTCGGTTTTGCTGGGTAGGTGATTCTTGGTTGTAATCCTATCTCCTTTGCTCTCCGGAATATTATATTCCATGCCCTGTGGTCCCTTAATGTAGAAGCAGCTAAATCTTGTGTTATCCTGATTGTGTTTCCACAATACTTGAATTGTTTCTTTCTGGCTGCTTGTAATATTTTCTCCTTGACCTGAATTTTGCTACAATATTCCTAGGAGTTTTCCTTTGGGGATCTCTTTCAGGAGAAGATCAGTGGATTCTTTCAATTTCTATTTTGCCCTCTGGTTCTAAAATATCAGGACAATTTTCCTGGATAATTTCTTGAAGATGATGTCTAGGCTCTTTTTTTGATCAGGGCTTTCAGATAGTTCAATAATTTTTAAATTCTCTCTCCTGGATCTATTTTCCAGGTCAGTTGTTTTTCCAATGAGATATCACATTGTTTTCTAATTTTTCATTCTTTTGGATTTGTTTTACAGTGTCTTGATTTCTCATAAAGTCACTAGCTTCCAATTGCTCTATTCTAATTTTTAAGGAAGTATTTTCTTCAGTAATCTTTTGGACTTCCTTTTGCATTTGGCCAATTTTGCTTTTTAGTGCATTCTTCTCCTCATTGGCTTTTTGGACCTCTTTTGCCATTTGGGTTAGGCTATTTTTTAAGGTGTTATTTTCTTCAGTATTTTTTGGGTCTCCTTTAGCAAGCTGTTGACTTGTTTTTCATGATTTTCTTGCATCACTCTCAGTTTTTCCTCTTCTTCTCTTACTTGCTTCTCAAAATCCTTTTTGAGCTCTTCCAAGGCCTGGGACTGATTAATATTTTTCTTGGAGGCTTTGGATGTAGGAACTTAGGCTTTGTTGTCTTCTTCTGGTTGTATGTTTTGATCTTCTTTGTCACCAAAGTAAGATAATATGGTCTGGCTTGTTTTGTGCTGCTTACTCATGATCCCGGCCAATTACTTGAATTTTAAACTCTTATTAAGGTAAAAGTCTGCTTCCAATGTGGAGAATGTACTGTCCCAAGCTTCGGGGGTTTGTACAGCTGTTTTCAGAGGTACTTCTAGGGACCTATAGATTTTCAGTTCTTCCAAGGTGCTATGATAAGGGGCAAGGTGTTTTCTCTCTACCACCACAACAAGCTACAATGCACCAGCATTCCTCCTTTCCCCAGGACTGTGCCTCACAACTGTGACCCAGATTCAAGCACAGGTAAAGCAAGAGATTCCTGCCTCTGCACTAGCAAAGATATCCCTGCAATCCCCCTCTGATCATCCACTGGATTTCCCCTCAGTCTGTGGGCCAGAACCTCAGGAAAAAACTGCAGCCCTGGGCCGCGCTCCAGACTTGTGACTGAGACCTAGCTTCTCTATCACCGCAGACACAGACTTTTCCCACTGACTTTCTAAATTGTCTTTGGCATTCAGGGATTGAGAAGTCTGGAAGGTGCCACAGCTGCCCCCAATTCAGTCCTCTGGGGCCTGCTCCAGGGTTGCTGAGCCCTGTGTGCCCACACCAAACTACGCTCCTCTCCCTAACCGGCGCAATATACCTTTCTGATCAACCATCCAGGCTGTCTTTGGCTGGAAATTTGTTTCATTCTGTCTTTTTGTGGGTTCTGCTGTTTTAGAATTTGTTTAGAGTCATTTTTTTAGGTATTTGGAGGGCTTGGGAGAGAGCTCAAGACAGTCACTGCTTTCCTTCCTCTCCCTCCCTATTTAAAAAAAATAAAATATTCCCAAAGGGTTCCATTTAAAGGAAATAAAAATATACTATCTCTTTTCATATCTTCATGAAAATCATATATTTGATAAAATGTGATATAAAATATGCTAATCAATCAACAAACAAGAATTTATTAATTTTAGATTAAAAAACTAAATAATTTCCAATTAAAATCTACCTTCTTCAGGAAGCTTTCCCAAACCCTTCCTAATTCCAGTGCCTTCTCTCTCTTAATTATCTATTTATCCTGTATACAGCCTGCTTTATATAAATTTCTTTGCATATTGTCTCCCCCATTAGACTGAAAGCTCTCTGAGGGCAGGGGCTGTCTTTCACTTTGTTTTGCATCCCCAGTGCTTAGTTTAGTTCCTGGCACACAGTAGATACTTAATAAATCTTTACTGATTGATATATTTCTTAGAATTCTAGTGTAGCATCCTCCCGTAGTGCACCCTTACGGACATCATAACACCTGGATTTCTCACCACTTCAGAGTACACAGAAATGTCTCTGGCTGCCCCTGAGAAATTGCATTGAAATTTGATCAGAGGCTGATATACTTGGTCTGCTTCTGACTATGTGACTCAACCAATCACTGTGTGGATTCCCCCAGATTACTTGCAGCAGCAGGCAAAAAGTTAAGTAAGCAAAAAGTAAGCCATATCAGATATGAGAGGCATCTTTCAGCTGGTACCCCTCTTGGCTCCTGTACTAGAGGCAGTAAAATGTGATTTTAATCAAGATTGAAGAAGGAAGGTTTTCTATCACTGTAAGTAAGGACATTTTTTTGTAGTTCCCCACAAAGAGTGAGAATTCAACTAATTAGGCTTATATCGGTATCCCTGGCAGCCTTTGCCTCTCTTGTGTATATCCTTTCTTTACCACTGACCTTGTGAGGATCAAAAAGCTTTGTACACTGAAGAAAAGCAGTGGTACCTATTGGAGCAGATGCAGGTGAGACAGTAATGAGAAGAGATACTCAGTAAGAAAATTCTCCAACAGAAGGAAAGTTAGGTCACTAGAAAGAATATTCTACTTGGTATTTGTTCATACTGTTCTAAAAACAGATGAAAATTTGAAATGGCTAATTAGCAGCCTTACAAATAAAAAGTACACCAAGGAAATTTGAATATTAGCTTCTCAAGAGTGCTGGTAGTGATATTACTGTATTCTATTTCATCAATCTTAATTTTGTGAATCTTTATTGCTTAGCATTCCCTTTTCTATGGGGGAAGAAACTGTCCCTCACTTGATTCATGTTTGCACATGGAGTATCTTTTTACCACAAGACAATTTCTATAATGAGTAATTTTATAAATAGCTTGGGAATCTGAAGTGGGAGGTGGTGGAGGTGGTAACATGAAGAAATAGGGAATCTAATATCCTGATTGTGAAGACAGAAAATCTCTAATCTGTGAACCCAGGCTAACCCAGGATGACGGGTAAAATACGAAAATGGACCCAGTTTGCCAGACTAGGTGGCCTTAGCCAAGTAGTTCCTAACTAGCCCTTGTGCTAAACTTGAACAGCATACAGACTCAAAAACTACTGGAAACATAGTACAGAGATCTGAACACACACCACAACATCTAATGATTTGTCCTAAAAAAACCAGACAACTCACTGATGATTTTTGAATCTCAGTTTCCTCATCAGGAAAATGGTAACAATAAGGTCTGTACTATTTACCTCACAGAGATCTTTTAAAAAGATAAAAGAGGCACTTTCTGTGCTCTTTAAATATGTTAAAGTAGACTATTCACTTCTGAACATTTTATGTTTCTCAAAGCTCTATAACACAAACATGTATGTGCGTGTGTGTGCATATATACATATATACATATACATAAATATATATATTTAATTCAAAATTTCACTAGCCTTAAAACTGCACTAAGACTTTTGAGATACCCTTCAAAATCCTTCTCATCTGACCTCCTTCATTCTGGTCATTTTCCTTAATTTTACTGAGTCACATTGCCTTCTTTTATCTAGAAGATGCTTGAGGAATTCTCCACTCCCCCAATCATTACTAATAGTTTTGCATATGAACTCAGCCTTAGGCAAAACTGCTTTGGGGTACTTTTCCATCTCCATCTGTTCCCTGACTCATACCAATTTTACTTTATGTCTTCTGGGAATGTTTTAAAATATATTAAGAGAATTATGAATAAAGTTTTGTATATCTTTTAATAAATGAAATCGGCAAAAACTGATCTAAAGGAAAATTTAATCACAATTGATGTACATTAGAAAAAGAAAAAAATTTACTTGAAGATGGAGTTCTTTTGTTATAGCTAACAACTTACTACTATTATTTAATCATGATTTTCTTTCTAATGTTTCTCTGACTCTACAATTCAAAAATGAGAAATCATACACTTAAGTTGACAGGAGGAATTACTCATCCTAGGGGATAGGAATGCTTTCAACATAGTATGTGTTAAAAGGGTTAGAGTATCAGACCTGGAGTCAAGAAGATTCATCTTCCTGAGTTCAAAACCAGCCTCAGAAATTTGCTAGTTGTGTGACCCTGGATAAGACACTTACCTCTGTTTGCCTCAGTTTCCTTATTTATATAATGAGCTGGAGAAGAAAACAGCAAATTCCTCAAGTATCTTTACCAAGAAAACCCCCAATGGGGTCATAAAGAGTCAGACATGACTGAAAAAACTCAATAAATAGAAAAGCACGTGTTGAGTATTTACTATGTTCCAGGTACTGTGCTAAGTTCTGGGAATATAAATACAAGGGAAAAGGACAGTCCTGACCTTCAAGGAGCTTTAATTCTAATGGAGAAAGATTAACTATAAAAGGAAATTTTAAAGAATGGGGCAAAGTATGGTAGAGAAATAAATTCAGAGTCAAGACTTGAGAGAAATGAAGGAGGGAGCATGTCTGGCCTAGGCACTTACCTTAAAATGGAGTTCTTGGAGGATTCTGCCAATCAGAAGAAAGGGCTGCAGGGATGGAGCAAGGTTCCAACATAAGAAGTCCCCAAGGACATAGTGAAGTTAAAGAGAAATAATAAAAATGAATAACTTATACATTTAATGGATATTAATTAGAATTTTCCAGTATTAATGCTTCAATCACATATTTAAAGGTTTTAATATCATTGTTAATAAAATAACACTCTCTAGTTTATTGATATTCTCCTGCCTTCAAAGTCATGAAGCTGAATTTATTTGATTCTTTTTCCATCTCTGAGTGATCCTTTTCTTATCATCTTTTTAGCC